>NC_142336.1:10513996-10733996 GCF_054954075.1 Amborella trichopoda
GTTACAAAATGTAGCATCTCTGAACTGCATGTATGGAACTTTGACAAGACCCTTCTCTATGTTCAAATAATATTGTGCAGCTATTGGTTGTTTGCCTTTACTTTTGCATAGGTTTTGAGAACTTTGTCAAATGATTTTTATATCAGTACTTCGTGTGATACACTACTTGCTTAAAAAATTCAAAATGCGTTAAAGCTGCCTGTGCTACACATGTCTTATTGCTGAGTGAAATTAGCTTTATGTTCTTGTGAGATTTGCCTTGTTTCTTTTTGATGGATTTGTTGATGTAATTATCCATGATTCTGTTAAAGAGTTTTTCTGTTATAGATAGAAGCAGTTACCGCTTTCCATCTACATTCTATGCCTTCAAATTTTTATCTCACCCTCATTTCATCTTCTCTAAAACTCTGGCCTTCAAATGCCATTAGCATTTCATATTTTACTATGCGTTCCAATTTTTATGTGTATGGAATGTTAAGCTCCATTTTATGAAGGACCCAAATCTTGGATCTACAGCTTTGGGAAATTCACATAATGTAATGGGTCCATAACGTGGATTGAAACTGCAGTTGAGTCTCACTTCCATTTGTTCTTCATTCGCTAATACTTCACTGTTTGATTTGTAGGCTGAGTATTTCCGCCAGTTGCTCAAGCCTGTTACGTAGAAAACCCTTTGTCATAAACTCTCCCTTCTGTCTGGCTCTGAAGAAGAATCAAAGCAAGATCCATTCGCATGCACTCTCTCGTAACTCCAAAATGTCAGAACAGATTGAACAATGCTGGTGGTTCTGATTCACACAAACCGCAAGCAAATTCCTGTACATATATCTCTTGTTTTATCAGCAAAATTGGGATTCTGCATTATCTGGTATGTCTCTCTAAGTTTGCTTTATCTCATGAACAGTGCTTTTGTTTTGTGTCAAAGCACTTTCCGGGGCCCTGGGAAACGTTTTTCACCAAGAGAGCTTTCCACCAGCCTGGGTAACTGTTTTCACAGTCACTTTCTCACAAAAATACATGGGGTGCTGGGGCAGGCTTGGAAGTGCTTTCTTAGTTGCTTCGGGAATTTCCAATGAAAAATTTCTTTTCTGTTAAGCAAATGCGCCTTCTCTCTCTCTCTCTGTGTAATTGAATTTACATTTTCAGGACAAGTGTGATATCTCATCTTTGAAGAATGGCTAATAAAACTAATGTTTCATACTCTGAATCGAGCCATATTACGTACTCTGAATCGAGCCTGCAACTGGGATCTGCAACCCCAGAAAGCTCAAAATTGGAACCAAGTATTCCCACTCTATCTCTAAGGAATGAAAGCCGCATGGTGCCAACAATTAACGCATCCATTGGTGAACGAGCATCCTGTCCTCCTTGCAAGGGCATTACATCTGTAAACAAGCCTGAGAAGAGGCTGATTGTGTTTGATCAATCGAGAGAGGGAACAATTAGGATTGTAGGCTTGACTCCAAATCTTAATATGGAAAACAGATTTGGAAAAGAAGAAATATTTGATGGTTCACAATTGGGTTTGAATGAAGGGATCTTAGCTGTTGCCCTTGCATCACTTGAGAGGATCCGGCGTGAAAGAGAAAGAGGGGCCACTCTAATGGATATGATGAACCCAATATACTCCCCTCCCGAGGAGGGTTCTTGTAATGTTTGGAATAACAAGTTGCTTGAAGAGAGACAAGATCAAGAGAGAGAAGATCAAGAGAGGGAAGATATTGATACCCTTCTAAGCTCCGACGATGAAGATGAAGTGACTTCTGATGATGAAGAAGATGAAAATGAAGTGACTACTGGTCATTCGCTAGTAAAAAATTTGGGAAATGACGAAGAAGAACAGGAACTGAGTACTGGTCATTGGCCTATTGAAAATTTGGGAAAAAATGAAGAAGTGGTGGATAGTTGTGGGCCAAGGAAGAAGAGGAGAACGGAAGGAAGCCATGGATTTAGTGATAGCGAGAGTAAATCCAGGAAGATCAGGATTAAGAAGATGTTAATGACACTGAGAGGATTGGTTCCTGGAGGGAGTGATAGGGATACAAATGGTGTTCTTGAAGAGGCAGTTCAGTACATGAAGACCCTGCAGCTGAAGGTGTACCCTACGGTTAAGGATAGAAACAAATAGGAGTACCCATGGGTGCTGCTAAATGGTACTCACCCTCCTTGTTTCTCTGTGCTCTCTCTCTCCTCTCATATTTTTATGGAAGGATAGAATCAAATAACAGTATATGGCTGCTGCTAATGGTACCATCAGTCTTTGTTTCTCTCTCTCTTTCATGTGGGGGGGATGAAAACCAGAAAGAATACCCATATTTGATGCTAAATGGCACCACTGTCTCTCATGGAGGTATATAGTAACCAGTAACAGCTCCCTTGGTTGAATCTCTATGGTTACTCTCTCTCTCTCTTTCTTTCATGGGGGAGGATTAGCAGCAGCAGTACCTATGGTTGCTGTAAAGCTGTTGTTTAGGAAGTTTGCCTTGAGGTTTCCCTTCAAGTTGTCAACTTGGGTGTTTGTTTTGAAAGTCTCTTCGAGTCTCTATTTATCAATATATGTTTGTTTTGTTAGTCTTTTCAAGTCTTTATTTATCAATATATGTAATAAGACGGGCTATGGCCTTGTTGACAACGCTGTTATTGTTAGTATATTACTTCGGTTTTTCTTATGTTTTTGGGTTATTATTTGGAGCTCTTTATGTTTTTGATTGTGGGGCTCTTGGATCTATTTGATTTCTGATTCTGGTTTTCATTGATTCTTGCCCTTGATTACTAACATATAAAGTTAAAGCTTCTACTTTTTGAATCTCTTTAATCATCTAGAAAATAAAAAATAGAGAATCTTGTGATGCGATGAAAGTGGAGCACCTTTTGTGAAACTAGAATTTGGTTGGACATCCAGAATTCAATTACGATTTATTGTGAGTGACCCAAATATTTGATTAAAGAGCAAATATTTATGAGAGAGATGGTAGAGAAGTGAACATTTACTCGAAATCTTTAGGGTAATATTATCAAAAGGAAGCATTTTCTACATTGGCATCCCCATCAAACATCCATCCCGATGATCGATGTAAAACAGATGAGGATGGATGTAAAAGTGTAAAAAGGTCTAAGGTTTATTTGAAGAGACTCTGTGTTGAGATGTATAGCATGACTGGTAGAAGCAGTCATAGGGGCTTTGCTGGATTTGGCACAAATCTTCTGTAGAGCCAATCGAGAACGCCATTGATTTTGCAGCTGTTGAAGATGGCGAGGGCTCTAAAGGACCATCGATCCCTGCTGAATCTCAAATTTACTTTTGGATGTTGATTTTTTTTTTTGTTTTCTTGATAATTCAATTTGTTTTTTTTATAATTCAATGGGAAAGACAACTCTATCCATTTTTTCCAAGTAGATTAGGAGTTAGCTTGTTGAAGGTATTATTAGTAGGGTGGTGTTAGCGGGGTATTGAAAACTTTAGGCTTTGGGGGAGCTTGGAGAGGAGCTGGGAGAAAGCATCAATATCGTGCTGAAAAGATTTGTAACCTCCTCATATTGACGGGGCATTCCTGTATAACAAGGCACTCGACTTATTGTCACCGGGGAGATTCTTGGCCAAATTATCGGTGCTGTGACAGTTCATAATGCAAATTCCAGCCAAATTAGCAAGGGAAACAGTCCGAAAAATAGAGAAACTCATTGGCAATCACCGACAAAAGGCATGAGATTCACCCGGAATCAAAGCATAACGGAAACCGAAGAAAATCGTAACTTTAAGATTTCAACAAAATGATCATCTGAGACTGATAAACGAGCCTCAGGAACAATAGAATGGGTTGCTCGAAGATAAAAGTAGATAGGATTAAGCAAGATCAGAACGACATACGCAATCATACAAGAACAAAACAGTGCAAAGATGATTTCTCGCTTTGATATTATGTTAGAGTCTCATTGTTTATCCAAGGAGACTCTCTGTGTCTATTAATATATATTAATATGTATGCTTGTTTTCTATGTATAAACATCAGATGACAAGAATGAAAATAAATCACTGACAACTAAATTATATTCAGACTCACCATAAAATACATGATACTGCACTTATCTTTTCCATACACACTGATTATTCTATACAACTTTTATAGCTAATCCTGAAAAACAAAAAGATGATAGTTCCACAAAAATATAAAGCCGATGGTCTAAATTATTCGTCCAAAGAATATCATTTTCATTTTCAAAATTTATTTTTTTATATTAGTGATCCCCAAGCTAGATATTAAATATTACTATTAATTAGATTAAAAATTCATCTAAAAAATTAATGATAGTCTTACATATGAATCAGCCGACTTATAAAAATTGCGTCCTTAAAAAAATAATATCTCCTTTTTCAAAAAACAAAAAAGAAAAAATATAACCAAATTTTTTATAAACTATGTCCTCACAAAAATTTTTTTATTCAAAGTGGGCTTCGGTCATCATTGACCTATGTTAAGTCCGTGATGGTCCAAGGCCGGTCATACGGTGCTAAAGGCACTATCACGGTCCTTTCTTTCCCACTTAACCCTGTGACTCCATGAAGGCCCACCAGGACGCTATTAGCACTGTGATGTTCTACCAATAAGGTCATTGGATTGTGATGATTGACCGTGTGCTTTTAAGACTGTGGGACTCAAAAGACCGGCATATCACTCCTCACTACCCTACCAAGTCTGTGAAGGGCATTTCGGGTTAAAAAATACACCATGACAAAATGGGTATAAGTATATAGTTAAAGCAATTTAAATATTTCTTTAATTTAAAGAAAAAGAGAGATATATTTTTTTATATAATTATTCAAAATTTAATAAATAGTTCATGCTCCAAAGGAAAATTCTTTCATGCGGGGCTGGACCTCATTTTTACAATGTACGATTTGGAGGTATAAAGCACCCATCGTAAAGATAGATGTAAATAGGTAGTCCATCTAAAACCAATTGTATCTTTGGTGGTGGCGTAGTAATCAGTTTTGAGATCAACTTTGGTGTCAAGTTCTTGTCGTAAATTATGGGTTGGATAGACATAGTTTGTGGATTGGTGGTGGTAGAGGCAGCTCTAGTAGATCAATTTTTTGGAGATCTATTTTCTTATGTAAACCTTTGATAGTTTCTAATATTCGTTGGGGTGTGGGTGATGGCACCCATATTTTTGTTTGGCATCATATATGGCTAGGTGGTGGGCTTTTAAAACTCTACTATCCTGAAATTTTTGAGAACATGGAAAATTAGAATGCTAAGGTGGCTGATTTATTAGAGATGAGAGGTGGTAGAGCTGTGTGGAACTTGAATTTTACTTACAATAGGTTGCCTGACGTCTTTCTGTCTCGTTTTCTAACCTTGATGGATTATATATATATATATATATATATATATATATATATATATATATATATATATATATATATATATATATATATATATATATAAAACTTGAATTTTACTTACAATAGGTTGCCTGACGTCTTTCTGTCTCGTTTTCTAACCTTGATGGATTATATATATATATATATATATATATATTAGCTCATATGAACATATGAGCCCAACGCCCCAAATTGATTCCCGGCCGATCTGATGATCACGGATGTTCGGGTAGTATTTGAATTTTAGCTTTTTTTTTACAAATCCAAATCACTTAAAATTTTAGACGTATGTTCATAAAAAATAGGTGAATCTTTGAAAAATATCAAAAAAATATTTTACATGAAATAAATTGACCAAAATATCCCCAAAAAGTTTTGGGGGTATTTTGGTTATTTGTTTCTCGAATAAATTTTTTTTATATTTTTATTAGGTGTGCCTTGATGAGAAGAACACACACTTAAAATTTTAAGTGATTTAGATCTGTCGAAAAAAAACAAAAATTCAAACACTACCGAACATCCGTGATCGTCAGATCAGCCCAGATTCAATCTAGGTCGTTGGGCGTATTTGTTCATATGAGCTAGTGGGCAGTCCCATATATATATATATATGGGAAAACTCTTTCCAATGCCTGTAGGCGTAAATGAATAGTGATTTCACCTACTCTTATCACCATCCAAACTTCATCGCATGATCACAGTTATACTGTAGTGTTTCAATTTTCATTATTTTTCTACAAATCCAAATTACTTGAAATTTGGAGCATGTGTACATCTTAGTGACGAGCACTTAATAAAAATATGAAGAAAAAAAATAATTCGCAAAATATATATTGATCAAAATCCCCCTATACATTTTAGGGGGTATTTTGGTCAATTTATATTTTACGAATTATTTTTTTCATATTTTTATTAGGTTCACCTCACTAAGATGTATACACGATCCAAATTTTAGATCATTCTGATTAGTAAAAAAGATAAAAAATGAAACACTACCGGACAGCTATGACCGTGCGATGAAGTTTGGATGGTGATGAGGCTAGGCAAAATCACTATTCATATATATGGAAATACTACAAAAAGCCTATAGGTAAAAAAGAATAGTGATTTTGCTTACCCTCATCACCATCCAAACTTCATCGCACGGTCACAATTGTCCGATAGTGTTTTAATTTTCATTATTTTTTATACTAAACGGAGTAATCTGAAATTTGGAGCGTGTTTACATCTTAGTGAGGCACACTTAATAAAAATATGGAAAAAAATAATTCACAAAATATAAATTGATCAAACTACCTCTGTAAATTTTCAAGGCATTTTGGTCAATTTATATTTTATGAATTGTTTTTTTCATATTTTTATTAAGTGTGTCTCACTAAGATGTACATACGCTCCCAATTTCAAGTAATTTGGATTTATAGAAAACAATTGAAAATTGAAATACTATCGGATAACTGTGGCCGTGCGATGAAGTTTGGATGGTGATGAGGGTAGGCAACTGTGACCATGCGATGAAGTTTGGATGGTGATAAGGGTAGGCGAAATCACTGTTCATTTTCGCCTATAGAAGTTGCGTAGTGTTATATATATATATATATATATATATATATATATATATATATATATATATATATATATATATATATATAAAACAGTGATTTCGCTTATGCTCATTACCGTCCAAAGTTCATCACATGGTGACAGTTGTCCGGTGGTGTTTCATTTTTTATTTTTTTTTACAAATCGGAATGATTTGAAATTTGGAGAGTGTATTAATAAAAAATAGGAAAATCTAATAAAAATATATATAAAAATAATTCGTAAATATAAATTGATCAAAATACCCTTAAAACTTTATAGGGGTATTTTTGGTCAATTTATATTTTACAAAATATATTTTTCATATTTTTATCAGGTGCGTCTCACTAAGATGTACACACGTTCCAAATTTTAGATCATTCTAATCTATAATAAAAAAAATGAAAAATGAAACACTACCAAACAATTGAGACTGTGCGATGAACTTTGGACGATGATGAGTATAGGCGAAATCACTGTTCATTTTTGCTTATAGGCGTTGGGAAGACTTTTCTATAATATATATATATATATATATAATTTTTATTCTTTTTTATTAATCAGAATGATCTGAAATTTGGAGCATGTGTACATCTTAGTGAGGAGCACCTAATAAAAATATGAAAAAATAATTCGTAAAATATGAATTGACCAAAATACCCTCGAAAATTTATGGCGGCATTTTGGTCAATTTATAGTTTACGAATTATTTTTTTCATATTTTTATTAGGTGTGTCTCACTAAGAACACACACTCCAAATTTCAAGTAATTTGGATTTGTAGAAAAAAATGAAAATTGAAATACTAGTGGACAATTGTGACCGTACGATGACATTTGGATGGTGATGTGTGTAGGCAAAATCACTTGGGAATATATATATATATATATATATATATATATATATATATATATATGTGTGTGTGTGTGTGTGTGGGGGGGGGGAGGGAAGCTGGGGTTAGCTCACTAGTTCATATGAACATATGAGCTCAATGACCTATATTGAATCTGGGCCAATCTGACGATCACAGATATCCAGTAGTACTTGAATTTTATTTTATTTTCTACAAATCTAAATTACTTGAAATTTTAGATGTGTGTTCTTCTCATCAAGGCGCACTAATAAAAATATAAAAATATAAAAAAATTATTTGTGAAAATAAAAATAACTAAAATACCCCCCAAATCTTTTCGAGGTATTCTGGTCAATTTATTTCATGTAAAATATTTTTTTTCATATTTTTTGAAACTTCACTTATTTTTGATGAACACATGCCTAAAATTTCAAGTAATTTGGATTTATAAAAAATAAAATAAAATTCAAACACTACCGGACATCAGTGATCATCAGATCGGTCCAGATTCAATTTAGGTCGTTGGGCTCCTATGAGCTAGTGTGCTAACCCCAGATTTTTCTTTTATATATATATATATATATATATATATATATATATGATAAGGTGTATATTCCTTTGAATAAGGATGACGAGCTGATTTGGGAGGTGGAGAGTGATAGTCTCTTTACGGTTAAATCTGCATTCTGGCCGTTCTTTCATGATCTAGTTTATTGGTCTCCACCTCAGGTGGCTCACGTATGAAAGTGGCCCATTCCACACAAAGTTCAAGCTTTCATTTAGTTGGCTAACCAAAATAAAGTTTTTACAGTTGATAATCTTGTTAAGAGGAGTAAGATTTTACCAAATATATGGCTTATGTGGCGAGCATCTGTTTTTCCACTGCTCCTTTGTTTTGAGAATTTGGTCTGGTTCTTGTCTCAGTTGGAGGTAGTGTCACTTTACCACAAGAAGTAGTTAGTATTGTTACTCAATTAGCCTTTCATAATTTACCTCTTGGTAGTGTTATGTGGACGTTAGTGAGAGAGGCAGTTATGTGGGAGGTATGGAAAGATCGTAACAAGAGGATTTTCGATGGAGTTGTTTTATCTTTTGATAGAATCCTTAACAATATCAAACATCCTTAACAATATTAAGCATTCTTTATAGTGTTGGTTAGCTGTTACAAAAGAGGGCAAGGGTATCTCAGAAGTTGATGTTTCTATTAATCTTAACAATATGTTTAGATTGGGAATAGTTAAATGTCGCCCCGAGGTCGCTTTGGGATGCCCCCTCACAAGGAAGTTTCAAACTTAATTTTGATGGTAGTTCTATGCAATCCTGGTTTGGCAGGCATTGGAGGCGTTCTTAGGAATTGGAATGAGTCTACAATCTTTACCTTTGCTAGTCCCATTGGCACAACGATGGCTAATCATGCTGAAATCCTTACTCTTTTCCATGGTCTTAAGATTTTCATATCTAAGAATTTGGGTGATGCTTTTATTATGGAGGGGGATTATTTGAATGTGATCCGGTGATGTAATAAAGAGCAGAGAGTACCTTGGGAGCTGAGGGCTGTCTGGCTTCAAATTGTGGATATGGCATAACCCCTTTCAATTTCCTTTCAATATGGTTATAGGTAGGTCAATGCAATGGTTGATTCACTCGCCAAGAGTATCTTTACCCACCCTTCTTATTTCTGATGATGTAATTGATTCATTGTAACCGCTCTCCATTAATACATTTTTTAACATATTTTCAAAAACAAAAAAGGACTAACGGTCCAAATGTTTTTTTAATATAATTATTATTTTTAGTTTTATTTTTATTTTTTTTTCATCTTCATGATCTCCATGTTAAAGATTATATATTCTCTAAAAATTATGATCAAATTATATTTAAAAAATATATTTATTGCCAAGCCCGCATTTCTACAATATGCGGGTTGGCCGCATAGAAACGTGTCCTTATCCAAATGGATGATATGAAAGGTTGCCCCTTCTCTCTCTCTCTCTATCTCTCATTTCAATATATCTTTTTCTAGTATGGAGTGAAACCAATTCTTTTCTCGCAAAGTTCATTCAGACCAACGATTTACTCGAAAAGTTCCTTGTCAGTAGGTATTATTTTTAACAAAGATCACACATTGTTAATTATTTCATTTTGGCGTAGGCCTTATCTTTGTGTATTTTTTATTTCATGTTATATAAAAGAAGTGTAAGTTAGAGTAAGGCTTAAGCTTTATGATCAAAAGTAAAGCAGTATATCCATTAAAAAATATAGTTCTCGTGCGCGAAGCTAGCATGAAAGCCTCTACGATGGCAAGAGAAAAATTTTTCCCTCTAATTACGAAATTTGTTGTTCTAAAAATGGTGCAAATGTGTAAAGTATGATCAATCAGAATTTTACAAGATATAATATTTTTAGGGCTTGTAAATTATTATTTTTAAATTCATAAATATCAAGGGCGAAATTCTAATATTTTGATACATCAAATTTGGGCTAAATTTGCACCATGGTCCTTCACTTGGAAATTTTTTTTTGACAAATGTTCAAGGCTTTATTAATAGGAAAAATTACAGGGGAGTAAATACATCTTCAGAAATAAGAAGAAAAGGCAAGGATACGCCGATCTTAGGAAGCAAATCCACCACCACATTTGCCTTCCTAAATACATGGTGAAAGGAAACCCTCAAGGATGCTGCCATATCTAAAATTTGGAGTCAAACCAACCTAAGTTCTCATGGAACTCGCTGCTCCCTAGTACACCATTGAATCATATTAAGAGAATCTCCCTCCACGATGCAAGCAGTACCCAAATTCTTTGAAATAAAAATTCTAAGACCATTGAAAAGAGCTAGGATTTCAAAAGAACTAGCAGTCGATGTACCTATAGGACCAGCATATGAGAAAACAATTAACCCGTTCCAATCCCTCAACACACCTCTAATACCTGCCAAATGAGGATTGCCCAAAGAACTCCCATCAAAATTAAGTTTGAAACAACCTTGCACTGGTGCAACCTACAAAGACCGTGGATGGCATTTAATCATTCCCATTCTAAAGAGATTGGAAAGATTAATGGAGACATCAACCTCGGAGATTCCCCTACCCTCTTTCATACTAGCTAGCCAACACCACAAAGGATGTTTAATATTAATAAGGACCTTGTCAAAAGATGACACTTCTCCTCAAAGTCCTCCTATTATGCTCCTTCCAAATCTCCTACATAATTACCCCTCTGACATTCTTCTACACAACACTCCCAACTTTAGGTAAGCTAGGAAAAGCTAGTTGAGTGATAACATTGAGGACTTCTTATGGAAAAGCAACACTAACCCCCAAAAGAGAAAACAACCAGCACCAAATTCTTGAAACGATGAGAACTCGATTCCTCATCTTCCTTGCACGTAAGGCAGATGTTCGGTAGAATCCTCCCCCTTTTAATAAGATTATCAAATGTAAGTATCTCATTTTGTACTGCCAGCCAAATGAAAGCTTGAACTTTGTGTGGAATAGGCCATTTCCACACTTGGGCCACCTTAGGAAGAGACCAACGTACATGATCATTGAAAAGTAGTCTGCAGGCTGACTTGACCGTGAATATACCATCACTCTCCATCTCTTAAATCAATTAATCCTCCATGTTTTGAGAAATATAAACCCTATTCAACTCTTCCATCAACATTAGAAATCAAGAAAGAATGAAATCAGACAGTCTATTATAAATGAAATGAAGGTTCCAGGAAACATTGCCGCCCCTCACGTTCAATAATTCAGCCACTGTAGCATTATGAATTTCCATTCTCTCAAAAACTTCGGGGTAGTAAAGTTTTAAAGGCCCTTCACCTAACTACTTATGATGGCAAAACAAAATCTGGGTACCATTACCCACACACCACGGGGTGCTAGAGGCTAGCAGTCGTTTGCATAAGAAAATGGATTTCCAAAAGATAGATCTACTAGAACTATCTTTTCCACCTCCAATCCAAAGACCATGTCTATCCACACCGTATTTGGTGATAAATACATGGCACCACAATTGATCTCTATCAAGGTTTCTACGCCACCACGACTTACACAAAAGTGCTTCATTGACATACCTTATCTTTCTCAAACCCAGTACACTTTCTCTCCTAAGTGTACATGCCCTATCTCATCGAAGCAAATGAAACTTCCTAGCTTCTTTACTTGAGCCCCATAGAAAGTTACGTATCATACACTCAATTTTTGTAATAACTGAAGTAGGCATCTGAATAAGGGACATCTGATAAACATGGAGGTTTGCCAGACAAGACCCCAGAAGGGTGATTTTACCTCCCAATGAAAGAAATTTGGGCTTCCAAAGATCCAATTTGCATTGAATTCTTTGAATGACTTTATCCCAAACTGATACAGATAGATTGATATCAGAAATAAGAAGACCCAAATAAGTAAGTGGAAAAGTATCAACCTTGCATTCCAAATAATCTGCTAAATCCTTCACAATTAATCCCAAACATAGAGGTATTCTTAAAACTAACCTTTAATCCCAGTGCCACCTCACAACAAGACATAAATCTCCCCAAATTATTCACCTTGGTCTGATCAGCCTCACAAAAAAAAAGTGTGTCATTTGTACACTGCAGATGAGACACAACTAGCCCGTCCCTTCTAATCTTAAATCCCAAAAAATTACCTTTGATTTCTACATTTATGAGAGTAAGGTTAAAATATTCAGCATAGATAGTAAAGAGAAACGGGGATAAAGGATCTCCATCACTTGAAGCTTTGAAAAACTCCTCGGGCTACCATTGATTAGAATAGAGAAATGAGTGGAAGAAATACAACCAAAAATCCAGTTCTTCCATTTCTCCCCAAATCCCATTCTATTCAAAATTTCTAGCAATATAGGCCATTCTACTCTATCATATGCTTTTTCCACGTCCAACTTGATTACAGCTCCCATTTCTTATGAAGAAATTCTAGAGTGAATACACTCATGTGCTATTAAAACACTATCAGTAATCAAACAACCCGGAATAAAGGCAAATTGAGGATCAGAAATAATCAAGGATAACACCAATTTCAGTCATTCTGCAAGGATCTTTGCAATTATCTTGTAGATGCTAGTAAACATACTAATGGGCCTGCTGTCAGAAAATTGTTTCATGTGAAATGTAAAATATCGTGCCAAATGACATTGTGCAACATTGATGGTATTGGTTTGAAATATTGTACTTAAAATGTTTGAATGGATCTAGATATGTTTTGGGCCATATGGAAAAGTAAAAAAGTAGGGAAAATGACTTCTACGCCTCTCCTCAAAATTTTCATCCCTATTAGCCGTTTGGTATTGTTAAAATCCCTTGCCCCCCCCCCCCCCCTCAAGTTTAAAACTTTGGAACCATTAGCCCCCTAATTATGTTTTTATTTGTTCTTTCATAAATTTGATCACAAAATGCCAAACCCATAAATTAGTCATCCGTTTTTTTTTTTTTTTTTTTTTGCGACTTTATATACAAATTTTATTGATGATGATGATGATGATGATGATGAAAATGATGATGATGATGATGATGATGATGATGATGATGATAATGATAATAATAATAACAACTATAATTAATAATAATTATAATAATAACAACAACAATATATTGATTGTTAAATAATTAATCTCTTATAGATATTTTGAGAATTTTTTTAATTAAATGAATAAATCAATAATAATAATCTAGTAACAATAGTAATAAAGGTCTTGATTAATCATTTTCCAAGTTCAAAATGATATTGATGCAATTCTAAATTTTTTTCATAATATTAAAAAAATCATTTTTTTCATGTCTAAATTTAGAGAGTGGAGTCTACGGAGGTAAGAATGGTTTTAGGAAATGGAACTTTTAGGGCCTACAATCCTTTCTTTCCCCTCAAGATTCATAAATGTTACAATCCATCTTTTGTTTTCTAGATTCACAATTTTTAAGGACAATATGATTAATTTTTTTCTATTTCTGAAGTTTGAAACTAAAATTTTGATTAGAATTGAGGTTTACTTTTCTCATAAGGCCACAATCAAAGCCAACAACGTACTAACTATTTTGTCTCGAGTGAATTAGGAAATACAGAGGTGTTAAATGGTATTTCCAAGGCTTTAAAAGTCAGCAAACTGGACTGGTAATTGTTGGTTTGGATAAGGAATTGTTTGGGATGGTCCAGTTCTGCCTAAATATCCCCTTGGGATCATGCTAGTTCTCTAAGGGGCTGTTTGATAATTGGAAGCAAGTTTATGAACTGTAAATTGGAAGTTTTTCTTTGATGGGAAGAAAGAAGTTACTGTAAAAAGTTCTGGGTTTCTACGTTTGATAATCTCTTGGAATGTTAAAGAAGTTATGAGTTTCTGTGTTTGATAACCTCCTGGAATGTTAAAGAATGAAAGAAAAATATAGGAGAGAGAGAATGGGAAATAAAATTTTCATCCATTCCATTTTGAAGATATGAAGACCATCAATTCCATTTTGAAGAAAATTTTCATCCATTCCACTATGGATCAAGGAAATAAATCAGATTATACAAGAACATTTTCAGCCTTGTTATGTACATAACATCACAAAAAACAACTAAATAAACAGAGGAAATCCAAAACACAATAGGGAAAAAAATATTTATTGAGGGACAGTAACGAGAGATAAAAGTTCCATATTGTAAATTGAAATTTCATGGCTCCCAATTCAAGGCACAAAATCAAGAACTATTGTAGTTCTCTAGAATCAATAAACTCGAATCACCAATGTATGAATCAAGGTTGCTGATTTTAAACATGCATTTGGGGCATCAAATATCATGAATCAATGAAATAAATCAGATTTTCTTGGCTCCCATTTCAAGCCATGAAATAAAGAACTATTGTAGCTCTCTAGAATCAGTAAACTAGAATCACCAATACATAAATATATGAATCAAGGTTACAGCTTTTTTACATGCATTTGGGGCATTAAATATCATAAATGAATGAAATAAATCAAAGTATCTTGTTCGCTTCTGTATGAAAAGAAATGAAACAAGAAATCAAAAGACAAAATAAAATCTAGGAGATTTACAACAAAGAAATATTGGGAAAGCCCCAAATTTTTTTACAGCAGATCTACAATAGAGAAAAATAAAGAAGGCCCTAAATCTTTTTTTCAAGGATTCCTAAAAAAAAAAACTCTGAAAGGATATGAAAACCTAAATTACTAAAAAGATATGGAAAAAATTGTAAAATCTGCATACAACTCATCGATGATGATTGAGAGGTTGCTGCTCTTCCAAATCGACAGAAGTTTGTTTAAGCTTAAAGTGAGGGAAGTTATACAGTAACATGTAAGTTAACATTTTAAACTTACTAACCTTTATCAAACACATAACAACTACAATAATAGGTAACTTCCAAATTTTGGGAAGCAAGTTCTTGTTATCAAACACGTCCTAATAAAACTGGTTCTTTCAAAGAACCCGCCCTACTTTATCTTTTTTTTTTTTTTTTTTTTCCAATTTTTTGTTCTTTAATTTTTTTTTTGATTTTTATTTGTTGGCCCACTAAGCTAGATCGTTGATCCGCAGGTCTAGAACCATTTTTTTTGGAGGGAAGACCCAGGTCACCCCAATTGTGCCTTTAAACCTGGGGTATATCGTACATCACCGGAAGATCACCATCATTTATAGTGATAAGACAGTGGAGAAGGCTAATCCCCACTGTCCATCATTGAAACGGACGTAGATGACCTGGTGCATCTGCACTATGATACTTTATCACTCTGAGCCTTTCCCCTCGTAGAGCCATTGTTCGTTTGGAGAGAGGGAGAGAGAGTTTTGAATATGGGCATGGTTTGTATAGTGCAGAAGTCCTAAACAATCAAAGTTAGGCGCATTTCAAATAGTATCGATAGAAATTTCAATACTGGAAATATTGGTGACTTATATTTAATTATAAAATTTAATTTTTTTAAAAATAAAAAGTTTATATAAAGTTGCAGCCTTAAAATGTAGAAATATAGTTGCATCTCAAAAATCCATAAGAAAAGGTTGTTTTAATGTTGAAAAACCCTCTACTTGATCATCTCAACATTGAGACGTATGAATATGAAAAAAAAAAAGAAAAAAGAAGAAGATTTTGAGTATTAGAAATAGTGTATCTTGCAACATATTATCTAGACCGTCCATTTTTTAGATTTTCATATATTTATAGATCTATTTGATTTTAATTATTTTTTGAGTTTTAAAATTTTATAATTAAGTATAAAGAAATATTTTCAGATAATCTTAATAATTTTTTACATCAAAATTACATATTACGATAAAATTTCGACGTGCGTCTTCATTGGATTGCAACATTATAAAATTAAGGTAGATCGAGTAGATCTATGAGCACCTGAAAGTTTTGAAAATTGACTATCCAAAAAGTCTATTATAAGGTATACTATTTTTAAAATTGAAAATATATATTTTTTTATATTCATAATTCTCGAGGTAGAGATGATCTATTCAAGAATTTTTGAGCGTTTAAAATAACCTCTTTTAGCGAATTTTTGATGTGCGCCATAATTTGATTGTTTACAGCCTCATCTATATATAAACATTTTTCCTTTGGACATTATCAAAAGGCGAAGCAAAAAGGGCGTTTGGCGCTCGGGCAGGCCTGTTTGCATTGAGCGGAAATGGGTGCCCTGCAAGGAGCAGCAGTAGGTTTTGGCATTGCCCCCCAAAATCCACCAAAGTTTACCACCACCACCACTCCTGTCTCTTCCATGGAAACTTCCCTCTTTCTCTCTCCTCTTCGACGCAAACTCACCACCCGTTCCTGTACCATCTCCGCCAAGTACTTGCGACCAGACTATCTTGTGGTATCTCCCTTTCCCCCCTCTCTGTGCATGTGTGTTCTCTTTCTTATTTGGGTTTAGCGCTCTCTGGTGTGTTTGTGTGTGGGAGTGAGAGAGAGATCATGGTGGGTGTTCATGTTGGTGGTCAACTTTGCAGAAAAAAGTATCAGCAAAAGAAGTGTATGAATTGGTGCAAAGCAAGAGGACTGTTCCTCTCGTCATAGATTTCTATGCCACATGGTGTGGTCCCTGCATTCTCATGGCTCAGGAGCTTGAGATGGTATGTGCATTCAAGTTTCTCCTTCCTGATTTTTCTTTCTTTGTTTTTTTTCCCATTTCATTTGTCCACAAATAATTATTATCCTATACGTCGATCAATAATCTTTTGATATGTCAGTGGATTGGTGTTGGCATGTTCTTCTTTATGTTTTATCTATGAGAATTTGGTTATCAGTTTGCTGGTTGTTGGATTGCTATCTTTCAATTGACAGCTATTTTATGACACTTGTAATCTATAGAAAATCGGACTCATGATGTTCCAATTAATTTTAGTCGTGATTTCTTTATATTTTACATATCGAATCGGATGCTTCAGGTTGATTGCATCATTACTAGATTTATGGTGGCCTTTTCAATAGTTAGAAATCACATGATGCATATTATCTTCTGGGGTTCAATTTTAGAGATGGCATTTTTTCAATAGTTATGTGGATTGCATTGTTGGAATATAAACTTGTTTCTTACTACTCTACTAAGAGGGCACGCCCAAGGTTTCAAAAACGCTAGGCAGCCTGCTTGGTGCCGAGCGTCCAGCGTCCAGAAACTCGGGCGCCTCGGGCGCCTTGCGGTGCAAATTCTTAGTTTTTTTTTTTTATATTTGTTATCCAAATGCACATTTATGCATATATTTGTGTCAAAATTTGTAATTTATTCAAAAATTTGAACCATACAAAACATTTAAAAGTTTAATAGGCTGTAAGGTCTCCAACTCTCAAATTCTGAAATTCTCCATATTGGCATATTCTATATCCATAAAATTAACCATAATAACATCCAAGATTCCAAGTCTCCAACTCTCCAAGTCATCAACAAACTGACTTCCAAAACTATAGAAAAACCAGTAAACCACACAACAAAATAGTCCAAAAAGGCAAAAAAATTACAAACCACATAACTAAATAAAAATCGTTCAAAATCCAAATGTCTAAAGTCCAAACCAAGATGGTGCAATAAAGTATTAAAGTTACTTCAAAAGAAGAGAGAAGACAATCGAGACATCAATAAAAATCGAAATCATCATCTTCATTGCCATCATCTGCATCAGAATTGAGGCCGTCATCATCAGAATCATCACCCTCTTCAACATATTTCTCTTCTTCCAGAGATTCTTTTGAATCTGCCTCCTCTTCCTCTATCTCCCTTCGTGAAGTACCAGCAGAAGAAGTTGCTCGAGTGGCCCTCCTAGGATCAGAAGCTTGCCGTGAAGCCTTCTCGACCATTTTCCATGTCAAACCCTCCCCAAGGAAGACCTTCTTAGTACCAGGGTCACTAACTAGCTAATCTGAAGCATTCTCCATGTTTTTCGAAGAGATAGGGTCCTTCTTTGGCTGGTTTTTCTTGTCCTTGAGCTTTTGATTCTCTCTAACAAAAACCAAGTCATTGAGCTTCTTTTGCTCCAGCCTATTTCTTCTCTTTGTATGCACCTATAAGGAAAAATAATGCATAAGTAACTACTATAGGTCTATGATCTTCTTACCTTTTATGAATCTATATTACAAAATGAATATGAACTTATAAAAAAAAAAAGCATATAAAATTTTATTCCTTTAAAATAGTAAAATAGTAAAATACTATCTCAAATGAACTCCAATTGCGCTCACAACCAGAAGAGATAGTTGTCAAACTCAAGATCCACATAGCCATCTTCTGGAGGTTTGGAGCGTTACTCCCATGTTGTCTCCACCATTGGGCTGCAATATGTGGGCAACCTTTATAATTAATTTAGGTATTTAACGTTATCAGAACTTGAAAGAAAATTATAAATTTATATTTTATAAAACAAAAGTACATAAGTCAAAAGAATATTACCTGGTTCGTCTTTGTTTCTCTACCTTAATGCTATATCTTTCCCAAATGACATCAAAGAACACTTGTACGAAATTAGCTCTTCAATTGATATCTTATCTTGGAATATTTGGATCAGGAACTAATTTCTCAAGGCACTTATTAAAACCATCTATAATTACCCCTTTTGATCTATATCTGCATCTGCATAAAAGAATTTGGGGTTCAAGTAGTACCCCGCTGCATGAAATGGTCTATGGAGCTGCCTATCGCATTTATCATCTATAATATCCCAAATTGGGGCATACTTTGCTACATCATCGCCCAAATTCTCTGCAATCTCATTCTTAGCCTTTTCCATTACATCGCATATAAAGCCCATGGAGGGCTTATCAGCATCAACCAAGAGCAAGACTTTCACCAAGGGAAGCAATACTAATATCGCATGCTTCTCCCCACGCCAAAAATATTTCGAAAGAATAATATCTCGTGCCTTCTTTCCCTTGGCATCTCTAGACCACTTACACCTACTCCACTCCTCTGAAGCAAACACAGACCTCAATACGATCCTCCTTTTATACATGCTCTGTCTTTTTTGTAAACTTGCGCATCATGTGACCCCAGGCCTCACTAGTTCTCTCTTTTTTGTTAACTTGCGAGTATGTGACTGTATTTGAAGATTGTAACCTCCTTAGCTTTAAAAATAATTCCTTTAATAGGAGGCAATTCACCAATTACCTCAATCATAAGATCTACGCAATGTGCAGCGCAAGGAGTCCAAAATATGCTAGGCCTTTTTTGTCGAAGCAAATGACCTGCAGTTAGATTGAGAGCAGCATTATCTGTGACTACTTGAATTACATGTTCCTCCCCAACCTCCTCAATACCCTTATCGATGCAGCAACTCCTCCAAACCCAAATTCTCATAATTCCGCCTCAATATCTATCTCCATAATACTCCCAGTTCCTTCTCAAGACTAAAATAACAGTTGCTGGAAACCCTTCTTGGCCTCGTTGAATCCTTTGATTGAATTCCATCAAGTGAATGGATGTCTTCAAATGGAGAAGGACACTCATAAAATCATGCCTTTCATCAAGCTAATGGAATCCAACAACCCCAACATATTTCAAAATAATTTGCTGAAAGTCACTTGTTTTTAGCCAAAAAATAGCTGGAAATAATAAAAAAAGTTAAAATAAAATAATATATAAATAACGCAAGGTACATACCAAGTAACCAAACAACAAACAAAATAACATTACAAAATAACATTATCCATAGATAGTAATTTTAGATAAGATAGTCCATTCCAGAAAAAATTTGATTGTTTATCCAAACAGGCCCTTAGATGAAAACCTCACACAGTGTGTTTCTCCATAGCCCTCCCTGCTCTACTCAAATCACCAATGCTAACTAAGTCAATATCAGCCATCTTGATTCTGTTAATTCCGAAACCACCAACTAAATGGATTATTTGATATGACTCACGATGAAAAATCATCCATAAAGTGGATTTCCCATAAGTCTAAACAACCTTAATGAAAACCCCCTCCTAAATTTCTTCATTGTATTTGTCTTACTAATGAAAATAATATTTAAGGGATAAGCTTGATTCCTTCTGAACCAAATCTTTAGCAAGGCGTCACTGAAATTTTCAAGCCAGGATCTGACTGTTTAAGTCCATATATTTCCTTTTTTAATCTGCACACCTTTCGAGTGTACCCATGAAGCTGAAAAGGAGAGAATGATTCTGTGTTATAGACTTCCTGTAGCGACCAAGATTTAGTTGTAGATAAGTAGAGAATGATTCTAACTGTGTTTAACTTCACTACGGGGTCAAAAGTTTCTTTGTAATCTATACCATGGTTTGCCTAAAACCTTTTGCAACCAATCTCTCATTTTAACTTTCTATAATGCTACCTGCTTTGTATTTTACTATAAACACCCACTTGCATTGTATCAGTCTTTCCTTTAGGAAGTTTAGTGAGTTCCCAAGAATTTTATTTTCAATAGCTTGCATTTCCTCCCATACCGCAGCCCTCCTTTGAGGTTACGATAGAGCTTCTGCCACATAGGATGGAGTAGTAACAGTAGACAAGATAGTAAACAAAACGTGATAAGAAGGTGTCAGAATTATAAGAAACAAAGTTCCCTCTAGGATATCGGGTGCAGGAAAAGGCAATTGGTAAGTCAATGTTTGATAAAAGAGTTGAACTGGGAAGTTTTGAGGAAATAGTAGGATGAGAGGATTTTCTGAGTTAAGGCTAGTACCTGGTTCCAAGTTGACACTTGAGTAATGATCATTTTGGACTTCATGTTCTACCGAATTTTCTCTTCAAACATGAGTCTTCAACTCCTTCACGTTGGGTGCAACCGAGGCATTTCCATCTTATTTTTGGTTAATTTCAGAAATGAAGCTGTCAAAAAAGGTGGAGCTAATGGTTTTGGATTGCACTCTCCTTGACTATTCTTCTCCCCCTGAAGAGAGCATTTTTGTGCACCAGTGGAGAAATATGGAATGGATTTAAAGAAGGTAACATCCATCATGATTAATAGGATATAACATTTGAAACCTTTTTGATTTGTTGAATATCTTAAAATGACACAATTAATGGTTTTATGATTAAGTTTGTCTCTCTTAGGTTCCAGAACAAGGACAAAACACACTATGAAAAACTTTAGAGAGCGGGAAACCAAGGGGAATTAGGAATAAGTATTTGGATAGGAGAGTTGCCCTTAACGACTCTTGATGTCATACAATTTATCAAGAAGGCCACAGTAAGGGCAACTTAGGACCATAAGTATTTTGGAGCTCTCACTCCTAGCGAGAGAGATCGAGTAACTTTTGACGAGTTTTTCTTTTTTTCGTTGTGCGACTCCATTTTATTGTGGAGTGTAAGGACATGTTGTATGGAACTCTCTACCCTGGTCCCTCGGTCTTTGAGATGATTAGAAACATAGTCACCACCATTATCAGAATGAAGTATTCTAATTTTTGCATTATATTGTGTTCTGACCATTTTATGGTGAAGTTGAAAAAGATTTGCAACTTCATACCTGTGTTTGATTAGCTAAAGTGTGATCAATTTAATGCAGTCATCCACAAAAGTAACAAAGAAGCGAAAACCAAAAATAGAAACAACTGGAGAAGATCCCTACACATCAAAATGTATAGTAGAGAAATTAGTGTCGCTCTTTTTATTTACTGTTAAGAAATGAAGCACTACAATGTTTTGATGACTGACAAATCTCATATTGTAATTGAACTTGACCTAACAATGGAAAAGTTTAGGGAACAGAGAATGTGATATGGAATGAGGAGCATGACCAAGACAGTTGTTCCACAAATACACCCGTTCTTTATTAGCAATCAATCAAGGACATGACAACAGTGTGAGTTTTTTCAGGATCTTGTCTTGTTGTGTTCAAAAGCTAGATCCCTCCGTCCTCACGGCTATGTCCAAATATCTTTCCTGTCACCAAGTCTTGTAAAACGTAATGTGATGTGAAGGAGGTCACGTCACAATCCAAAGCCTTTGTACGGTTACTGACAAATAGATGATTATTGGACAGATTGGGAACATGGCAAAGTGGATAATAAATTTATGGAAGAAGTTATTGGAACAGTCCCTTTTCCATTAATTGCTACAACGGATCCATCAAAAATCATGATAGACTCCTGGTTACAAGTGATGTAAGTAGAAAAGAGATCGTGCATACCATTCACATGTTTAGTGGCTTCTGAATCAATGATCCAAGGAGCTTGAGGATTCATAGAAACATGTCGTGTGTATACAAATAAACCTGAATGGGCAAGGTGTGACTTAGGGGAAGAAGAAGGCTCATAATGGGTGAAGGCACGCTAATTAAGATCAAGAAGCTCTCACTTGGAAACCCTCACCAGTTCATCCTTAGATGTAGAAGTTGTATAGTCATAAGGTAGATGACTAGTAGCATCCTTTGCTGTCGAGACATAGTATGGCTAGTCTTCTCACTGGTTGCAGCTGCATAAGCTTGATTTCTATTACGCTTAGGGCGTGCAATGAGATCCCTACTTACCTCTTTAGTATGTCAAGGTTTTTCCAAAATCAGTATATTTCAGCTTGTCATTTTCATCTTGTGTGAGGCTTCTGCGACTAACCCCCACTACAACCTCCACCTCGGCATTGAAAGAATTTGAAACTACGGCATATCTGTTAGATTCACCAGTAGGCACAGCCATAACTCTCTGGCTAGTTCCTTCACTCTGGCGAAGAGAAAATATTGTTTCAAGTGATGCTAGAGTTCCACCATCCAGAACATTAGATTTAAAAGTTTCATATTCAGGACTAAGGCTGCGTAAAAGATTAAATATCTTCTTTTCTTCCACCTTTTCCTCTAGCTCTTTTCCATAATGAAGTAGTTTATGGGTTGATAATGATTCAATTCATCCTAATAACTACATAGGGTAGCATAATAGTTTCCAACAGATAAATTCCTTTATTTGAAATTGTTGATCTATTGCTCCAACCTGTAGATTTTTGTGATGCATGAGCTAAAACAGTCTTGGGTTCTTCTTTTGAATTATTGAAGGTTATTTATTTATTTTAATTATTTAGTAGTTTATTATTTTCTTTGTAGGAGGGGAAGTCATTATTTGGAATGAATCCAAGGAGAATCAATTGGTAAAGTTGCTGGTTGGGCCTTTGGATTCAATATACTCATCTTGAAGATTCTCCCTTGGTTTGTTATAGGTCTGAATTGAGGCAAGGTCAATAGGCTTATTTGGCAGAACCTAGTATGTATTATGATTATTCGATAGACATACAATGACCGTTTCCTCTAGGGGTTCTCAAAATAATTTATATGCTTATCAGCTGATTGCGAAGCCCTAGTTTCAATGGACAATGTTTGGGCTGAAGGCAACTGTGGGTTTAGCATAGGAGCCATCTTATCCCAATTCAAAACTCGAGGAGGAGTTTTCTACAACCATGGAGTTTGATGCAAGAGCTAAAGCAATCTTGGGTTTTCTTTTGGAGCTTAACTATAGGTAAGAGTTGTAGCTTTTTACTTTATTTATTTTTGTTATTCAGTACTTTCATTATTTTCTTTGTAGGAGAGAACTTAGGTGTGGCTTGAAATTCAGAATGAATACATAGGTGTGGCTTCAGTAGGTGAAGATGATGGAAAGTAGAGTTAGGTGGGCTGGTCATGTGTAACGTAGACCTAACACAACACCAATTACGAGGTGTGATTTTGTTCAAGTATAGGGCCATTGTAAGAATTGAAGTCTAAGAATCACCTAAGTCCCTACGCTGAACTGGACGG
The DNA here is from genome assembly GCF_054954075.1 of Amborella trichopoda. Classification (NCBI taxonomy): domain Eukaryota; kingdom Viridiplantae; phylum Streptophyta; class Magnoliopsida; order Amborellales; family Amborellaceae; genus Amborella; species Amborella trichopoda. The sequence goes on from NC_142336.1 coordinate 10,537,998, forward strand.
AACTGGGTGATTCACTATCATGAACCACCTAGATTTGGAAAACACTGGTGATTCTTGTGCTCAGGGACCAGGGATCCCTCAGTTTCGAGCCAACTTGTGCAATTCTGAGTCAACTCGCTGTTTTCAATAGCTGATATAAACCACAACCATGAAAATGGAAAGCTAAAATCGTGTACAAATGGCTGTTAGCAAGAAAATCGTTAGAAAGCAAACAAATTAGCAAACGCTTTGTTAAAAATTCAAAAACTTTGTAAGTTCCCCTAGGATCTAGATCCCTTCAAACTAGGATGGCGCCCAATTTTTAGTGAGGTCGTGATCACCCTTCCATAGGAATCGAGATTCCTTTTAGTCACGAAACAAGATCTCTATAAAATAGGGATTGAGATCCATGAATGGGAGGAAGAGCCCCCCCTTGGGCTCTGAATCCAGGATCAGCGATGTGAGAGTCTGAGGGGGATTGTCACTCTATTACCATGCTCCTTGCATCTATGGTATAGGAAATAATCTTGACAAAACAGGAGTCAAACTTGGGATGTATGTTACAGAAATAGTCCGAGCCTGAATCTTATGGGCTAATATCCTTAAGACATGTTTTGTTTGTCTTGCTACAACTGATTAATGCTTTTTCTGCAGCCCCCATGCTCTAGGAAACCTAAGCCATTCTGAATAGTACAATGAAAGAGGCCCGATCTCTACTGTATTAGTGGAACAAGTTCTGAAGAGCCGCTGCATGGTATTTGGTCTCAGCAAATGCTTGTCAAGAGCACTACATCAACCCATATGGTGCCTTTAACGAACAGTGAACAGAGAAGTGTAAATAGATAAGAAACAGTATAAACAGACAAGATGAACACATACACACTAAAGTCTAACTTTAAGGATCAAACTAAGATACAAGATAGATGGCAAACAGTGAACAAAGAAGTATGCAGGAAAGAAAATCAAAGCACACGAAAGACAAACAAACTAGGCTGAGAGGCTCTAGAAGCGCTTTGCCATTTACAATGACTTGAGAGGCTATTTATAGACCTCGGATGCGAAATCCGGACTTTAAACAAAATTAAATAAAGGCAGCTGGCTTGTACAGGTGGCCTTTTGAACAGTAAAAAGGTAATCTACAGTGACAGGTGGCCTACAAACAGTGACAGGTGGCCGACAAACAGTGACAGGTGGCCGACAAACAGTGACAGGCGACCCCTCATGAATAGTGCTATCGACAAAACAGTACTCCACAGTGCTGCCGACAAAACAGTACTCCACAGTGCTGCCGACAAAACAATACTCCACAGCGCTGCCGACAAAACAGTACTCCCTTAGTCTGTATCATATTGGAGAGGGTATCCATCTGAATCATAGTTGGGTGATGAGTGAATGGATGGGCTATGGGATGGTCCAATGTATGTGTCATCGCTTGAGCTGTCTGTGGGTGGTTTTTCAGGAGGAGGGTAGTCTGCAAGCCACAGATAAAGCTGGTGTAATAAGGCTACTCCTCTGGAAGTTTCATTGTTCCACACTGTATTCCCTGTATAGACATCCACAGGAATCCATTCTGGCTGGATTCAGTTAATATAACACATGATGATCCTTAATTCTTTCCATAAATCTTTCTGAAATAGCCAGAAATTCAAAAGATTGGAATCATATCATCCAATGGTTTCTATAATGGGATGTTGGGTAATATAGGTATGTTTAGAATAAATCTGGGGGTTAAGGTCTTGATGGGAACTGATAATGATATAAGGTTTATGGGGGTAGCCAAAAGATTCAATCCATTGGTTGTAATGATAATGTTTTATAAGGAATTTATAAAAGTTTAGAGCCCTGGGGTTAGGATGGTGGTAATTGTTCCATTGTAAAAAATGGCAATGTCTAAGGTAAGATAGGAGTTTTCTTACATGGAAGTTGACACATATGTGGTAGTTTTGGGTGAGGTACCAGAAAAAGCAAATGGCTTCTTTTGGCATGTTGTAGTAGTGTCTGGTTTGGAAGAGAGATAGGAATGGGTATGTAGGATGACATCGAATTCCTTGAAAGCAATCTCCATGATTTCTGATGACTATTTCATGCATTTTTTGTTGCATCATATCATTTCTGGAGGCCATGGTTTTTTTGAGGATAACATCATAAATTTCATCTGGGAGGTCTTGTGGATTGTCATCAATACTGATAATTACACCCAAAAAAGGAACAATTTGGAGAAGAGGTTCTTCAGAAAACTTTCTTCTTGAGAACATATCTGCCAAAACATTATTTTTTCTGGAAATGTGCTTATATTCAAAATTCCATTGTGAAAACCAATTTGACCATCTGAGTAACTGGGGGTTTGGAAGTATTTTGTTTTTGAACTTAAGCATGTTAGGGAAGGAAGATAAATCCATTTCAACAAGGAATTAGTGTCCTATAAGGTGAAATTGGAACTTTTCAATTCCTCTTTTGACAGCAAGGATTTCTTTGAAGGTTGAATGGTAATGGAGTTCTGAATCCTTAAATCTTCCACTCTTATAACCACAAATCATTCTTTCTTTTTCAGTTTCTTCAATCAAAATACAAGCCCCGAATTCATCTGAGGCATCTGTTTGCAAAATTCTTATTCCTGTTGAAGGGATTTTTAAAGAAGGTAGATTTGAGATAATCTTTTGAGCTCTTGAACGCACTCAGTTTGTTTCTTTGTCCATGGTGGTGCTTTTTTCTTTAACAGAAGATAAAGTGGACTGGTAAACAAAGAATGTTTTCAATAAAAGGGGACATGTAATTAGCAATACCTAAGAACTGTTGGATTTGCTTTACAGAAGACAGATTATCAAGAAATTCTAGCAAATGCCTTGCTATATGGGGTTGTAATTTGTACATGCCATTATGAAAATGAATACCAAGGAAGTTTATTTTGGTAGTAGCAAAGATACATTTTTTCGCAGAAAGCATAATACCATATTTATAGCAAAGGGAATGAAATTTATCTAATAGGCGTATATGACTTTCTAGATCGGGAGAGAACAAAAGGATAACATCTTATGTATTTCAAAGCCTGGGTTGAGATTGGTTCGAAAATGGTGGTTAAAACTTTTTGGAAATAAGTAGGTGCATTTTTCAAATCAAAGGGCATTACTGTCCTTTGAAAATGGTAATTTGGAAGGCAAAAAGTTGTTTTTGGTCTGTCATCCGGATGTATTCTAATTTGCCAAAATCCAGATTTTAAATCAAATTTTGAAAATATGTGAGCATGAGATATATGGGAAAATAATGCTATCTGGTTTGGTAAAGGGAATTTATCATCTGCAAGAAAGGTATTCAAGGGCTGATAATTAATAACCAATCTGGGTTTTCCTCGGATTTGTTCAGCTCTTTTATTAACATAAAAAGCTTCACATGCCCAAGGAGAGTTGGTTGGTTCATTTAATTCTTCCTTTATCAGATCATGTATTTCTTGCTTAGCTTGGTCCAACAAATCAGGATTTCTTTGTTTACCTGTCCTCTTATCTTCTGTTAAAGAAAAAAACACCACCATGGATAAAGAAACAAACTGAGTGCGTCCGGGAGCTCAAAAGATTATCTCAAAATCTAACTTCTTTAAAAATCCCTTCAACAGGAAAAAGAATTTTGCAAACAGATGCCTCAGATGAATTCGGGGCTTGTATTTTGATTGAAGAAACTGAAAAAGAAAAAATGATTTGTGGTTATAGGAGTGGAAGATTTAAGGATTCAGAACTCCATTACCATTCAACTTTCAAAGAAATCCTTACTGTCAAAAGAGGAATTGAAAAGTATTTCACCTTATAGGACACAAATTCCTTGTTGAAATGGATTTATCTGCCTTCCCTAATATGCTTAAGTTCAAAAACAAAATACTTCCAAACCCCCAGTTACTCAGATGGTCAAATTGGTTTTCACAATGGAATTTTGAATATAGGCACATTTCTGGAAAAAATAATGTTTTGGCAGATACGTTCTCAAGAAGAAAGTTTTCTGAAGAACCTCTTCTCCAAATTGTTCCTTTTTTGCGTGTAATTATCAGTATTGATGACAATCCACAAGATCTCCTTGATGAAATTTATGATGTTATCCTCAAAAAAACCATGGCCTGCATGAAATAGTCATCATAAATCATGGAGATTGCTTTCAAGGAATTCGATGCCATCCTACATACCCATTCCTATCTCTCTTCCAAACCAGACACTACTACAACATGCCAAAAGAAGCCATTTGCTTTTTCTGGTACCTCACCCAAAACTACCACATGTTTCAACTTCCATGTAAGAAAACTCCTATCTTACCTTAGACATTGCCATTTTTTACAATGGAACAATTACCACCATCCTAACCCCAGGGCTCTAAACTTTTATAAATTCCTTATAAAAGATTATCATTACAACCAATGGATTGAATCTTTTGGCTACCCCCATAAACCTTATATCATTATCAGTTCCCATCAAGACCTTAACCCCTTGATTTATTCTGGACATACCTATATTACCCAACATCCCATTATAGAAACCATTGGATGGTATGATTCCAATCTTCTGAATTTCTGGCTATTTCATACAGGTTTATGGAAAGAATTAAGGATCATCATGTGTTATATTCACCAAATCCAGCCAGATTGGATTCCTGTGGATGTCTATACAAGGAATACAGTGTGGAACAATGAAACTTCCAGAGGAGCAGCCTTATTACACCAGCTTTATCTGTGGCTTGCCGACCACTCTCCTCTTGAAGAACCACCCACGGACAGCTCAAGCGATGACACATATATTGGACCATCCCATAGCCCATCCATTCACTCATCACCCAACTATGATTCAGATGGATACCTTCTCCAATATGATATAGACTAAGGGAGAACTGTTTTGTCGGCAGCACTGTGGAGTACTGTTTTGTCGACAGTACTATTCATGAGGGGCCGCCTGTCACTGTTTGTCGGCCACTTGTCACTGTAGATTACCTTTTTACTGTTCAAAAGGCTACCTGTCCAGGCCAACTTTCTTTATTTAATTTTTTTTGAAGTCCGGATTTTGCATCCGAGGTCTATAAATACCCTCTCAAGTCATTGTAAATGGCAGAGCGCTTCTAGCGCCTCTCAACCTAGTTTGTTTGTCTTTGGTGTGCTTTGATTTTCTTTCCTGCATACTTCTCTGTTCGCTGTTGCCATCTATCTTGTATCTTAGTTTGATCCTTGAAGTTGTTAGACTTTGGTGTGTATGTGTTCATCTTGTCTCTTTATACTGTTTCTTATCTATTTACACTTCTCTGTTCACTGTTCGTTTGTACACATCTATTATATGTACTAAGAGTATCTATTGCTACATCTGAAAAAGCCAAGGAGGCAAGACATGACCGTACAAATATTATTTTATATTTAAAGGTAGGTTATATAGTATAATTTAGACATGTTTCAATCAAAGTTATGTTTTTCATAATGGTAGAGCTGATTGCCCCCTCTTGAATGAGATTGGAGTTCAAACCTCAAAGATCACGTTTGATATTTTTTTAGATTAAATAACACTTTTATGTATATATACACAAATAGCTAAATATCTTGCATGCAAAGACCTCACTCACCTGGCTCGCTGCAGCTCTTCAAGAGGATTCCAAACTTGTGAGCAATGTGCCATTTTCACTAGATAAATTTTATATTAAAGGTTTTCTCGCCCTGGCATTTGAATCGGGGACCATGCTAAATTCAATAGTCGACTCTACCACGTGAACCGTGGGCTTTTGATTGAAACAATATTATACGAGACATTTCTTGTAGAAATGAGTGTATCCAATGCTCTGGGAAAGAGTCATTGACCAACGACTAAGGCATGAAACAAGTGCATTTGAAAACCAATTTGGTTTTATGCCAGGAAGGTCAACAACTGAGGCTATTTTCCTCCTTAAGCAACTGATTGAGAAGTTTAGTGATGCAGGGAGAAAATAACAACCAGAATAATAAAAAAAATAAATAAAAGAAAAACACCTCTCTCAAGATCTGCTAGGGAATCCACCTCAAAAACAAAGTCTGCAAGGGAATCCACCCCAAAAACAAAGTCTGCTAGGGAATCCACCTCAAAAGATCTTATCACTAGATCAACTTTATTCAACTCTCTTTGATCATTATCTGATCTGTTTACAATGAGGGACCTCTTCCCTTTAAATAGATTTCAAAAAAAAAAAAAGACTTACCTCTCTAACTTTTACAAACTTTTCCCTATTTTATCTCTCCTCCCTATTTCATCTCTTCTCCCTATTTTCTCTCTCCCACTTATTATCCATATTTCTCAATCTTTATCTGATCTTTCCCATATCTAACTCCCTTATTTTTCTCCTATTTAAATACCCCTTAAATTTCTCACTATAACTAACTAAATCTTTTAAGCAACTTTAAAATAAGATAAGCTTAAAAGAATCTCACACCACCTTTCCTAAAAACCATTCCTAAAAATCTGCATCATTCTCCCCAGGTTGGGAGAAGGTCGACCTCGAGCTTAAAGCGGATCTCCTTCATCACCATGCAAGATTATCTCTTGAACTTGATCTTCTTCTGGAACTTTAGCCACTTCCTTAACCAAGTGTACCTCCATCCTCTTTTTTGGGCATTCATATGCACGGTACCCTGTCTCTTTGCATCGATAACACATGAACTTTGCAGTATCTCTTTTCTCTTAATTAAATTTTGGTTGGCGCGGAACCTCCTTTTGGATGTAAAATCTCTTATCGCTGCTCCCTTTCTCCCTTGATATTTAATTTCTACTCGTAAAGCAACTTGAAAAGCTTCATTTAAAGTCTATGGCCGATGTAGAAAAACGACATCCTTAATGGTAGGTTGAAAGCTATTTACATATCGGGCAACCTTTTGTCCTTCCGTTCGTGGAGGTTATTTCGAGCAATTAATCGATAAAACTCTCCTATATAATCTTCTACTTTTTTCTCACTCTGTCGAAGATTTTGGAGTTCTTGAAAGAAAATTTGCTCATGATCCACAAGAAGAAAATTTTCTTTCAATTTCTTTTTCATCTTTTGCAGGTCAATAATTTTTCCTTTCCCACTACAAAGTCGGGGTTGTTGAACTTGCTCCCACCTGGCGGCTGCATACCCGCGGAGCTTGGTAGCAACAAGTTTAACCTTACGTTTCTCTGGCAATTGACTCCATTCAAAATAATTCTCAATTGTACTTAGCCAATCAATAAAAGTTTCAATGTGGAGCTTACTATGAAATTTCGGAAGATCGATTTTAATATCGAAATCTCGTGGTTGCTCCACAGGATGCGGATCTCATCTGCAAATTTCTTCTTGACATTCTGGATCAGCAGCCCGGGTCGGTCGGAAAGCTTGATTAGTCTCTATAGTGAGATTTGGCACCAAGTTGAGGTTGCGAGCTTCCCCTTCTTGATGAATGATGTCCTCTAATCATTGCAACCTCTGATCCGTTCACCTATTTCTCGTCGGATACCCTCCAACACCGTATTCAAGCACTCCTGAATTTGCTGACCCACATAATCCATGAGTTGCGGCAATATATCCTCAAACGTAAGCACAGGTTTCGATGACATCGTAACTGTTCGATCTTGCTCTGATACCAACTGATGTAGGGAGAAAATAACAACAAGAATAAAAATTAAAAAGAAAAGCGGTTGAGAGAATAAACCCTCTCAAGGTCTGCAAGGGAATCCACCTCAAAAACAAAGTCTGCAAGGGAATCCACACAAAAAATCAGATAATTCTCTGATCTGCTTACAATGAGGGACCTCTTTCCTTTAAATAGACTTCAAAACACATAAATAAAACAAGGACCTCCCTCTTGAATGTTTACGAACGTTTTCCTATTTTCACTCTCCTTCCTATTTTCTCTCTCAATTTTTCTCTCTCCCACTTACCACCCCGTATTTTTCAATCTTTATCATGATCTTTCCCATATCCAACTCCCTTATCTTTCTCTTATTTAAATACCCCTTAAATTTCTCACTAAATCTAACTAAATCTTTTAAGCAACTTTAAAATAGGATAAGCTTAAAAGAAAACCTATCTCACTCTACCTTTCCTAAAAACTATTTCTAAAATTCTGCATCATTTAGGGTGAAGGGAAAAGACCTCCACATAGTCTTTATTGATCGAGAGAAAGCTTACAATAGAGTATCTCGAGATATGATTTGGCAGGTGTTGGAAAAGAAAGGCGTCTCTAGACACTACATCGACTTGGTGATGGATATATATGATGGGGTGGTTACTAGCGTACGTACAACTAGTGGAGAGACGAGTGAGTTTTTAGTGACAATAGGTCTACATCAAGGATCAGCATTGAGCTCGTGCCACTTTTTCTTAGTTATGGACGACTTAACTAGGCACCTACAAGATGAGGTACCGTGGTGCATGTTGTTCGCAGATGACATAGTTTTGATGGATGAGACCCAAAACAACGTCAACACAAAGTTAGAACTTTGGAGGGATGCTCTAGAATCCAAAGTTTTTTAAATTAGTTAGACTAAGATAGGGTACATGGAGTGCAAATTTAGTAATAAAAGGAGCAAAGAAGAGGAAGTAGTCAAGATTTACGGCCAGGAAGTACAAAAAAGACTGCACTTTCGATTGATAATCCAGGAAAATGGAAAGATCGAGAAAGATGTCGCATATAGAATTAGAGTTGGGTGGGCGAAGTGGAGATGTGCAACTGGAATTTTATGTGATCGCTGCATACCAATTAGGCTGAAGGGCAAGTTCTATAGGACAAAGGTGCGATCAGCTTTGCTCTATGGAGCGGAATGTTGGGCAGAGAAAAAACAATATACCCATAGAATGAGTGTAGTGTAGATGACGATTCGTCTGGACAATAGAGATCCCATATGCTACTTTTTGATAAGTTTTTTTGCCTACTTGATTTATATTCTAACCCCCTCTCCCCGATTTCTCTCTCTCTCTCCTCTCCCTCCCTCCCTCTCCAATCCTCACATACACACATGCACATGCAAACATACGCACACACATATCAAGTGGGCTGAGATTAAACCCTAAGACACCTATCTATGTGTACCCATAGATGACATACAAGTCTAACACACGTCAAATCAAGGTTTTAGAAAACGGTCCGCCCGGTGCCTAAGCACCTAAGATACCTTTGGCTGCACGCCTAGACCTGGGCACCCCGATGTACTTAGGTGGGAGCCTAGGGATGTGACCTTTTTTATTTATTTATAAAGTAGCCCAAATGGGCAAATGGGATAATTTTTATCCCAAAAAGGTTTAAATAGGTTATGGGCGTTATTTTCAACCCTTGAACACTTTCATAAGCCCTTGATGTCTTCGACAGTTGGATGTTAGATTTTTGGCCGTTTTGGATAATTTTGTTGTTTGGGTTTTATACTTTTGTAAGTTTGTTGAAGACTCGGAGAGTTGGAGACTTGGAGTCCATCTTATTATGGAATATGGAGAGTTAGAGAGTATCACGAATATATAGGCTATTAGACTTTTACATTTTTTTAAATTGTGGTTTGAATTTTGAAATTTTGAACAATTTTATTCTCAACATGCAATATATCATGTGTTTGTATATAAAAAAGTATATTACAATATTTTCAAATGCAATAAATTATAAAATTGACACAAATAGCATATGTTATTTATACAAAGAATTTGTACTAAAGGGCGCTTGAGGCTCTCTGGGTGCCAGGCCGGCTGCCTAGCATTTTTGAAACCTTGCATCGTATAGAATGTTTGCCCAGAACATGAATTTCTTCATCACTAGAAATATGTCTGTCTGCTCATTCTTTTGTTAAGTTGAATTCATCAATAGAATTTGATTCAAATGGCTAACAATTGCTGATATCTAACAGATTGTATTTGTACAGGTTTATTTTTGTTAAATTTCCTTTTGAAAACGTTAACCCATTAATTATGCAGTAGAGGTATTCAGATACTTCATGTATTACTGAAACCAGTATGCAATTAAGAGATGTGAGTTTCGTCATGTGTAGCTTGCTGTGGAGTACGAAAAGAATTTGACAATTGTCAAGGTAGACACAGATGATGAATACGACTTTGCACATGACATGCAGGTTTGTATGCATAAACCAATATAAGATTTCTAAAGAGTATAACATACTATGGAAAATCAAGCACATTGAGGCCATCACTGTTTGATCGAATGGACGGTGTTGGGGAGAGAGTGGAATCCCCCAACAGGTTCACATCTCGTTCTGCTAAAGTCCCACTCTCCATCACCGTTCACCATGATGATGGTTTTCATGATCCATTCAATTTCCCTTTCATCAGCACTGATTTCATTCTCTACACAAAATGGGGTCAAAGGTATTTAGAGGATTTTGCAGTGCTTTTCCTTATCCATTGTAGGTTCGGGGGTTGCCAACGCTGCTGTTTGTGAGCCCAAATCCTGATAAAGAGGCCATACGAGCTGAAGGACTTATCCCAATACAAATGATGAGAGAGATTATTGATAAGGAGATGTGAAATTCTCTTTCTTATGAATGTTAAATGTGAAGGTCCTTTTCTTTTTTATATTATTGATCAGATGTGAATCTCTGTCTCTCATAGTGATAGAGTGGTCTACAAGCTTTTCCTCTACGACTCCATCCCAAGGTCCGAGGGCCTCTGAGGCCATAAATATCCTCCTCTCTCTATCTCTCCCTTTCTCTCTCTCTATATATATAACGAAACTATGACGTGTTGGGATGGATGAAGAGCATGCCGGTCTTTGAATGCCGTTCCCAAATTTATCAAAAAAAGGTCTTCTTAATTAAAACTCAAAATAATGACCAATGAAGCCTTTTTTCAGTTTCTGGATATGCCAAAACAAGACCTTATTCTGACTTCATATCATCTAACAAAACCTGGATTGGTGGGGGTGGATTGTCCACAGCATAGATCCATCTTGTTAGATCATTGGATAGCTGATTAGGATAGCTCTCAATGATAAATCATAAAATATTAAAAAGTAGAAAATAAATTAAGTGGTTATGCGGAAAGGAAGAGAAATAAGAGAAGGCTGCCCGGGGGGGGGGGGGGAGGAAACACGTAAGAAAACATTAAATACTTGAAAAAGAGAAGACGGGCTTTTAGAGGGGAGTTGGAATTGGTTTTAGTCCCGGTTGACGCCCAATACGGATAAGCGATTTGTTATCTCGATTAGTAGATTTTTTAGGGTTGATGTCTCGACATAATATCTCATCCTCCATTCTATCATCAACCTAAGAAAAGTAGAAAAGAAAAATGGGAAAAGAAAAGAAAAATGATCGACACAGAAAGGAAGAAAAAGAAGAGGTAAAAGGTAAATAAGGTAATAAAATATTGGAAAAAAGAGGTAAAAGGTAAATAAGGTAATAAAATATTGGAAAAAATTTATATAAGGTTGACACCTTGTATTGTAGAATTAAGGTGCATTTTATGAACCTATGTAGAAAACCTTGATAACTACATGGATAGGGGACTTAGAAGAGCACTATATCATTCATAATCATATTAGAGTTTTATTTGCATGGACACTTTAGACCAATATTATAACTTTACGTGTCAAGATACTTACGAACCTTTCAAGTATAAAGAAGCTATTAATTCAGATGAATTTGATTTTTAGACTAATGTTATGAATGAAGAAATGGAGTTTTATTTGCATGGACACTTTAGACCAATATTATAACTTTACGTGTCAAGATACTTACGAACCTTTCAAGTATAAAGAAGCTATTAATTCAGATGAATTTGATTTTTAGACTAATGCTATGAATGAAGAAATGGATTCTATAACTAAAAACCATATATGGGAGTTGGTAGAAAATATTAAAGGCTTAAAAAAAAAAAGAAAAGAAAAAAGGAAATAAAGAGAAGACGGATTTTTAGAGGGTAGTTGGAATTGGTTTTAGTCCTAGTTGATTCCCAATACGGATAAACGATTTGTTATCTCGATTAGTATGTTTTTTAGGGTTGATGTCTCAACATAATATCTCATCCTCCATTCTAACATCAACCTATCAAGAAAAATGGAAAAAGAAAAGAAAAATGATTGACACAAAAAAAGATGAAAAAGAAGAGGTAAAAGGTGAATAAGGTAATAAAATATCGGAAAATTTTTATATAAGGTTGATACCTTGTATTGTAGAATTAAGGTGCACTTTATGAACCTATGTAGAAAACCGTGATAACTATATGGATAGGGGATTTAGAAGAGCACTATATCATTCAGAACCATATTAGAGTTTTATTTGCATGGACACTTTAGACCAATGTTATAACTTTACGTGTCAAGATACTTACGAACCTTTCAAGTATAAAGAAGCTATTAATTCAGATGAATCTGATTTTTAGACTAATGCTATGAATGAAGAAATGGATTCTATAACTAAAAACCATATATGGGAGTTGGTAGAAAATATTAAAGGCTTAAAAAAAAAAAGAAAAGAAAAAAGGAAATAAAGAGAAGACGGATTTTTAGAGGGTAGTTGGAATTGGTTTTAGTCCTAGTTGATTCCCAATACGGATAAACGATTTGTTATCTCGATTAGTATGTTTTTTAGGGTTGATGTCTCAACATAATATCTCATCCTCCATTCTATCATCAACATATCAAGAAAAATGGACAAGAAAAATGGAAAAAGAAAAGAAAAATGATTGACACAAAAAAAGATGAAAAAGAAGAGGTAAAAGATGAATAAGGTAATATAAGGTTGATACCTTGTATTGTAGAATTAAGGTGCACTTTATGAACCTATGTAGAAAACCTTGATAACTACATGAATAGGGAACCTAAGAGAAGTTCTAGGATTAGAAGAGCACTATATCATTTAAAACCACATCAGAGTTTTATTTACATAGACACTTTAGACCAATACTATAACTTTACTTGTCAAGATACTCATGAACCTTCCAATTATAAAGAAATTATTAATTCAGATGATCTGATTTTTGGACTAATGCTATGAATGAAGAAATGGATTCTATAACTAAAAACCATGTATGGGAGTTGGTAGATTTGCCTAGTGGAAGAAAATCCATTGGTTGCAAATGGATATTAAAAAGAAAACTCAAGGCTGATGGTAGTATAGATAAATATAAAACATGACTTGTTGTTAAATGGTAAAACAAAAAAGAAGGTATAGATTTTGTTGATATTTTTTCTCTTGTAGTTAGATTTCCTTATGTTAGAATTTTGATCTCTATTGTGGCTAACCTTGATTTATAATTGTTTCAAATAGATGTTAAAACTGCATTTCTTAATGAAAATTTAAACGTAGAGATATACATGTTCCAACTTGAAGGATATATTGTTGAAGGCAAAGAAAATAAAGTTCACAAATTAATCAAATCACTATATGGATTAAAGCAATCTTCTAGACAATGATATTTAAAATTTTATGATGCTATTATGAAACTTGATTTTGTTTCTAATGAAAGTGATCACTGTATTATATTAAGATTAGTGGGAGTAAGATAGTGATATGTGGATGGTATTTTGATTGTTAGAAATGACATGGATATGATTAATAAAAGAAAATCATGGTTAAAATCTAATTTTAAAAGGAAAGATATGGGAGTCAGATCATATGTTTTAGGAATTGAAATTACACGAGCTAGATCAAATAGAATGCTCAAATTATCTCAAGAGTATTATTTAGAATATGTTCTTAAAAAGTTTAAAATAGATTTATGCAAGCCAATCTCCATCCTTATCGATAAAGCAGCTAAATTATCCATTGATTTATGTTTACTAATGATAATGATGATATGAGAAATATTCCATATGCTCAAGGAATTGGTACATTAATTATGTTGTGTCATGCACTAGGCCAGATCTATGTTTTGTTGTTGGACTTATCAGCAGGTTTCAAAGAAACCCCAAAATGATACACTAACAAGCAGTAAAAAGTATATTAAGATAGGGTACGGTTTGTAACAATCAAATTAGAGCCTACCTTCAAATAGTGTCGAGAAATGTAGGTTTAATATTGGAAATCTTTGTAATAGCCTTAAAATATATTTTCATATTTATTTATAAAGTTTAAAGCTTAAAAAATAGTGTAGATCGACAAATCTATGAAAATTTAAAAATCTTGAAAATTGATGGTCCCAAAATGCATTACAAAATATACTATTTCCACAACTTGAAATCCATTTTTTTCTCATGTCCATGCATCTTGATGTCGAGATGATCAATTTGAAGATATTTGGGCATCAAAAATTCTTCTAGTGAAAGTTTTGAGGTAGGCTCAAATTTGATTGTTTAGAGCCTTGGCTCTATATGAACTTTTCCCATTAAGATATATTCAAGGAACATAGAAATACAAGTTGCACTATCAAGGTTCTTCCCTTAGGCTGCAGGGTTGCTCTGATATTGATTGGAGTGGCGATTATGATGATAGTAAATCCACTTCGGGTTTCATTTTCACACTTGGTGGATGTGCTGTACCTTGGTACAGTAAAAACAAGATTATGTTGCTTTATCAACCATGAAAGCAGAATATGTGGCTTGCAGTTTAGGATCATAAGAGGCTGTTTGGTTGAGAAGTTTCCTCATGGATTTAAAGTTGGAATCCATTGACAATGGGCCCGTAAACATATTATGTAATAACCAACCAGTTATTGTCGTTATCAAGGATTTAAAAATAAACTCTAAATGCAATCACATTCGCACGAGGTACCACCATATTCGAGATGTAGTGGAATATGAAGATATAACTGTTGATTATATACCTTCAAATAAGATGATTACAGATTCATTGGTCAAGGCTTTGAGGACATATTCAAGAAACATGTAGCAACTATGGGATTGAGATAAGTCCAAATGGAAATCCAATAATGGTACATAAAACCATATTGATGGGTATATGGAAGTCCCTTGTAGAAAACATGACGCAATGCCATGTACATGATATAAAAGAGCCTTCAGGTTGGTTATGGAAATCCCATGTGGAAAGCATGAGGTAGTGACGATGTGAAAGGGCCTTCAGGCCATGTGGGAGAAGTTGGAAATGTAGCCTTTCTGGCCATTTTTTCTCGAGAATGTGTTTTTCAATAATAGTACAAAAGTCATATTGTATAATATATGTGAAATCTCATGTGATTAATATGAGGCAATGCGATATAGTAGGATTTATTTGAGAGATTTTATAGGATGTTGCACTGGAGTGAAAACCCACCAATGCCATTAGAGGAAAAACCCCATGTTTGGATTCATTGTAAGAATTGTTTTTTTATATTATAGATGTACATAATTATTTAATTTTTAAATATCTTTTGTCAGATTATAGGAATCTTTGGATGACATCCTATTATGTGAGTCATTAGTGCACCAATGACAAGTTTAATGCATTACATAAGATTAACAATTTAGTGACAACTTGTTAATCCTAATTAGCTGCACTTAAGGGAATTAAGGCAAAATTTATACTTGGATCTCAACTCCTATTAACTATGAATGTCAGAGTTACAAACTAAATGATTCTCTATAAAAGAGGTTAACCCCTCAAGTAAAGATAAAATAGAGAGAATGATGGAAAATGGGTGAAGGAGATTCACCAAAGAGGACTCTCAAAGGTAGCCTGTCACTGGATGACTTGGTTTATAGGTTTTGGTATGGAACCTTAAGTCCTTCATGTGATTTAAGGATGATCCGAGTAAGTTGTTTATTGATTTTATTTATTTATTTATTTATTTATTTTATTGGGACTAACACAAACCGCATCACGTTCTTCAACATATCACATGGAGAGGCATATTGGGGCCTTATGAGTATATGTATCATAGAACATGTCTCACAATGAGATGATTTTAATAATTTCTATCATAAACTGTAAGTCAAACTTAAACATGCTTAACTGAGGAGCTATTGGTATCCTATTGGTCGTAAGTCAGGACCATGGTTACCAGAATCTCTCCTCGGACCCTGCAATTCCGGTTTCGAAATCTGTTTCCGCGTTTTCGTTAAGGAAACTCCACGGAAACCCTTATTTTGAACCTTGAAAACTTGATTCCTTTATTTTGGAATCTCTATTCCGTACTTAAGTGGGACCTTTTTTTGCAACATAGGGAGTTCAATTCCTTAATTTCGGAATCTCGATTCCTCACATATGTGGAAACTTATTTTCGGAACTAAGAAAACTCGATTCCTTAATTTCAGAATCTCGATTAAACACTTTTTTAAAAAATATTTTTCGGAACCAATGAAACTCGATTCCTTAGTTTCGGAATCTCGATCCAACAAATCTAGAGAAGCTTGAACCCCCTAATTGTGGGTAGACGTTCCCAAATAGATTGAATCTGACTTCCAATGAGGTTTAAATCCTGATTCCATGTTAAATGATACACGATTCTACAAATAATGGGACTCATTTCGTCAAGGTTTTGAATCATCTATATCTTATAAAACATTGGTTTCTTGTAAATAATAACCACGAAAGTAATGTTTTATTTTCTAGTGGATATCATGCGTTAAGTTCCCAAATGATAGCATTAGGTGACATGTGTACTAGAAGGGGGTATTATTATTTTTAAGGCATGTATTTTAAAAGGAATTTAATGAGATTGTGTTGCCTTTTTAGTTATATCTTTATTATGTTTCTTATATTTGCGCTAATGTAAACTGCTATACTTTCTTTACCTTGCTCATAATTATGTGAATTGCTAAGTGAACTTGCACCACCTCTCGCCTTGCAACATTGCTTAGTACTGTACTACTGATTGCAAAATGGTTATTAGTAATGTTATTTTTACTTTTTTTTTGTTTGATTTAAATGCTTATAGAATAGTGTTCCTTATATTTGCGGTGATGTAAACTGCCTTGGTTTCTTAGTCTTGCTCATATGTTATGCGAAATTATTTGAATGGCCATAGAATAATGTTTCTTATATTTGTGGGGATGTAAACTGCCTTGGTTTCTTAATCTTGCTCATATGTTATGTGAAAAGACTGCTTAAGTGAACTTACACTAGGTGTAGCCTTGCAACATTGCCCAGTATTGAAATACTGAATGTAAAGTGGTTAATAATGCTAATTTTATTTATTCTCCTCTAATTTAAATGGCTATAAAATATTGAAATCATTTAATAATATATAAAGAAACACACATGGACTGATAATTGAAAGTCTAGAATTTATACATTGTGTAATAAAAAAAAGTTACAACACTTCATAATAGAGAGAGAGAAAGAGAGGGGAAGGGGAGGAGCAGGAGGGGGGCTACGACTTGTTCCTTCTTCCACTCTTTCGGGTTGCTACGATGAGCTTTTGTGTAATGATAGAACATATTGGAGGAACTGGAACTGTAGCAGACGATGGAGACACTCTTGGGGTGGAAGATGATGAATGCACTCTAAGGGGGGCGCTTAGTGAAGGCTGCTGAGGACGCGCTTGATGGTACCTTCCGTTGCCAATACATCGGGGTGACTTGGAGTACAAGGTGCTCTCTTGAAGTACCTGATAGAGTGACAGATCCAAAAGGCAGTGCAGACATAACTCTGTCATCATGAACATCAAGGAGTGCATCCAACGATTCGAGAGCCTCTATGTCATCCTCAAGGTGACCGTCTTTCAGATGAGAGTCCCAATTCTTGTATTTTTCTTTGTCGTCTGCCCTCAATCTACTTAACAGTTTGTCATTGTAATAAACATACACTAATGAATCAGAACGATATGTATTCAGCCGATTTCATTTAACATTGTGCATGTAGCTATATGTGCTCCAACATTTCTCTGCACATGAGCAGCCAACACTTTGTGACAACACCTTCATTGCAATTGTACGTAATTCTGAAGTACCACCACCATACATGTCCCACCTTGCCACTGCTTCCATAGAACCCTTATCAACAATAGAGGGGGAGAGGGCGAAAACCCCTCTATTCCCAAGAAAATCACAAATTTGTTGCCACACCCTTCCTCGTTCCATATCATCTAGAATTAGTACATCAACGGCTGTGTGGTAACATGCAGAAACTTTTGGGTCTTGGTGGGGCTTCATCCTCCTTTCACCCTAGGTGCAGGTGTAGCCAACCACTCTTGTGAATAATACTGATGGCTAAAAAGGAATGTCAAACAATTTAACGGAAGATTTGATCAGTCCCATTGAGCCACAACTAAAGTCTTCATCCTTTGAAATAACACAGGATCGTCATATATGGCCACCACAATTTCCCCCAACATAGTATCCATGTACTCTTATGCATCTCCCATGACAGCCCTGTCACTATCAGCAAACTTTATTGTCTTCCCTATTGGTCTTGTAAAAGACAATATCAATTTATTCATCTTCCAGAATTCATTGTCCATGATAGTATCACAGACGATACCATGTTGATTATTTGATGTGCCTTGTTTCAAACCTTCCCACTCACTAACCAACACTAAAGGCGTCCCAGCAACTCTCACTTCTATCAATCTCTTCAATATGATATAGTGATACCCAAACCTCGTCTTCTTAACCTTAAGAAGTTCTAAGTTAGAATGGGTCCGAAAAATGTACAAGCATATTGTATAATTACGAATGTACTTTATCACTGCTTTTGCATGCTTATAGTGTTCGCGAATGAAAGTAAAACATGGATTTTTCTTATTTTTGTCAACAATATCTTTCAATAGTAGACTCAAAGTATGAGCCAACCAACCCAACCAAAAAAATGTGAGAATGACGGTGTTGAATTATAGCACCTGCACCTTTGCAATTGGCCACATTATCGGTTATGACTTGAACCACATTATACGGTTCAATCGACTCTATGGCTTTCAAAAGGATATCGGCAATCACTTGACTAGTATTTTTAATTGATGAAAAATCAATGCTATTAATGAACATGACTTTCCCAGCTGATACGACTATGACATTAATGAAAGACTCGTTATTAAATATTACTCCAACTATCAGATATAATGGATATACCATAACTTCACCACTCACTCCTAACTACACCCAAAGCCTGATTGATTCTACTTCTCTCTTTGTCAAGCAATGTTGTTCGGATCCTTTGATACTTAGTTGGCACATAGCCTTTTGGGCCATTATTAACAGCGTAAATCATTTCATAGAACCTTGGTCCCTTCGTAACATTGAAAAAGATGCCGTGGGCATAAAAGAAACAAGCTACCGTATTATCTACATCATCTCTTGCCTGAACATTAAATAAATGTGGGATCTTGGCTTGGGTATTACCCTTTCTTTTTTTTATCAGGACTTTTGGTTTGCACTAATGATGGAAATAATGATCTATCCACCGAACATCCAACATCATTTCTATTTTGGCCTTTTCTCCCATATAATCTTTGAGCTTCATCCTCCTCAAACTTTAATGCCTCTCGTTGTTCTTTAGATAATTTTGGCTAACTTGATATCCCTTTAGACCCTTTAACAAATGATGGCCCCAATAGATGCGCCCGCACACGTACATAGGACCCAGAAAAAGGGGTTTCTCTACAATTAAAATTACATGTCCATTTCCGCGTACCACCGCTCCCCTTGCCATAATTACCTACTGTTACATAGTTCCACAATAGAGTGGAAGTAGGGTCTTCAATTTGCATTGTCAGACCCAAAAAAATCATCATACCTAATTTCCTCCTCAATACCAATACCCAAATACAAAATTACCTCTGAAAACAAGTTTAGAGGTAGAATTAGTTTAAGTACGATGCTTTCTAAAAATCGACAAAGTAAAAAAAAAAAGTAATTTGCATTCTTTTGTCCTTGCACAACCCTATTCGCAATCCAATTTCAATCAGAATCTATTTTAATCTCTAGAAATCATATAACAAAAAGAAGTAGCTCCTCTTCTTGGATCTCTCTCTCTCTCTCTCTCTCTCATCTACCTAATTCCCACTTCCCCGATCCCAATTTGGATCTCTCTCTCATCTACCCACTTCCCACTTCCCCGACCCCAATTTGGATCTCTCTCTCTCTCATCTACCCACTTCCTCGATCCCAATTTGGATCTCTCTCTCGCTCTCTCTCTCTCATCTACCCACTTCCCACTTCGCCAACCTCAATTTGGATCTCTCTCTTCCCCCAATTTGGATCTCTCTCCTTGTCCCCCAATTTGGATCTCTCTCCTTGTCCCCCAATTTGGATCTCTCCCTCTTCCCAATTTGGATCTCTCTCTCTCCTCAATTTGGATCTCTCTCTCTCCCTCTCTCTCCCCTATATATCTCCTTTCTCGGACCAAATTTGGATTTTCTATCTTCATATATAAATAGGGAGTTCAAACTTCAAATCATTTACAAAGAGAAGAAAATTTAAAGAATTAGATCAGTGAGTGATAAAAAAAAAAAATTAATCTATATTAATTGATGACATCATAAAAAAAAAATACTGATGACATTACTTGCAATTTAAGGCACAGTAAAGTAAGTCATGCTGATGACATTACTTATAATTCAAGGCACAATAAAGTCAGTCATTCACGTGCAAACTGTAAGAGAGAGTCTAAGTCATGCATGTGCAAACCACTAGAGATAAGAGAGAGTCTCATATAGAGAGAAATGAGGTGAAAAGATGTCTATTGAGCCTAAAAAGTCCATATACCATACAAAAAAGTTCACGGAAAGGATCCAATATCTATTGGGTCTAAGAAGCCCATGCACATGTAAAGATTTCTACTATTGCTAAAAAAAAGCCAAAAAGATGAGGCCAAGGGGAATAACATGAACTGAGAGTAGAGCAAGAAAAGCCCCACAGTTCATGAATGATGCTTAAAAATACCCAATCATAGGTCAAAGGTTCAAGACAACCAAAATCACGTGTAATGCTATATAATATCCAAATTTCAACTTAAGGCACTAAAACAAGACATGAAATCATGAAACAAGCACCCGCGCTGCCCACCCAGAAAACAAGGCCCAAAAGAAGAATCACCCAAGCTTAACCCATCCAAAACTGCTCTTCAACATTGAAAGCCTAAGATAAATATGGGCTACATGACAAACTAGAAAGGGACTAGTAGGTACGATTTGCTAATCATGATCTATGGACGACCGCGCTTGTTTCCCCTTGCCAATTAAGGAGTGGTTGGGGATAAACAGGCATTGGACTCATGTGATCAACAATAAAGCGCGAATAAATATCGACTTGGGCCTCACGAGCAGCCCAGAATGAAGATGTGAGCTACTCTAACTGGGAGGTGAGGCTTAAAACCTCATGCTTTAATAGCGATATCTCTTAGTTGGCCCGTTGGGTGTTAGAAACTTCCTGCACTAGCCTAACACTTAAGTTGTTATTTTCAGACCTAAGACTCTCATCGAGGGTTGGGTCAAACCCTTTAGCTTTAGCATGGATGTAGTCTTCTTTGGCGGCAGATTGCTCTACTGCCTTTCGTGAAAAACATTGGCCATTACTAAAGGTCCAAAAACAATAGGGCATTTATATAATGAATAACTAAAGAATGATAAATACCTCAAGGGCTACCTCAAGCAAGCTCTAAGATACTTTCATTTACAATTAAACGCATATACAACAAGGTACAATATACCATGCATGAAACCCAATAAAATGTTATCAAACCAACCACATAAAATACTAACAAGCCAACAAGACATAAAATGCTAACAAACCAACATATCAAAGATAAAATTATAAATCAAGGTCTCACACTCGGAGTTATTAAGAAATAGTGATAAGCAGAGCACATTGAGAAAATAATCCCAATCCTCAAGTGAAAATTGAGGACTGTATAGGGTCTGCAAAAACCCTAATATTGGTAAAAAGAGGAGCGGAGCTCCTCAACTGAATCCTTTAGAACCTCTGCAACTTGTACAATAGTTTACAAATCTACCTCGCTCTTATCAAGCCTCACATTGAGTGCATTTAGACGCCAACTGAGGGGCTCATAGTCATCGTCATGATGATTGAGGCGTCCAAACTCTTCCCAGAGGCGCATGAGATCGGCCAAGTAACGATCAAACCTCAAGATATAGACCTCAGTTTTTTGAATAAGGTCCTCAGCCTTTTTCACCTATGAAGGATGTTCATCATTTACAGGAATTTCCATATTCTAATGTTACACTAAAGTCAGAAAACATCACAAGGAAAAGAATAACATTAAACCAAAAAGCAAGGGACTTGGTGCCTATGGTTTTTCATCATAAGGGTGGTTCATCATAAGGGGATGACACTTCCAAACGATTCTATATATGTTTAGGTTTCATTTCACAAGAGACCCAAGGTTTTAAAAGATATCTTGATGCATAAAAATTGTAGATTTTACTTCTTCTAACCCACCAAGCTAATTTAAACTTGTTTTCTTAGACCAAACAAATCTAAAAAGACATGTTTTTTTTAAAAGCCATTCTCCCAAATTTCTTTCTCTCTCCCTGCCACCCTTTTGTCTCTCTTCGCCTTTCCCATCTCTCTCCCCTCACTCTCTCTCCTCCCGCTCTCTCTTTATGTTTCTAAAGAGAGTGAGAGACGTAGGAAAAGAGAGAAATAAAGAACTTTGGAGTATATAAGTGAAGAGAGATAAATGATTGGGTTGGATTTCACAGAGGTGAGAGGCTATCGGGAGGGGAGAGAGGTGTTTGGAGAAACATGGGAGGAGAGAGAGAGTGAGAGACATGAAAAGAGAAAAAGAGAGAAGTTTCAGGTATATAGTGAAGAGACAGAAATGATTGGTTTCGAAAGAGCAGGTCTTTTTCATATTTGTTGATGTTAAAAAATAAGTTTAAAGTAGTCAGGGTTAAAAGAGATATTTTGAAACTTTGGGGTTTATCAATAAATGAAATCTAAAAATATGGGATATGGAGATATTTTCCGATATAAAAATATAAATATTATATATGTTTATTTAAAATGTCTACATGAATTTATAAAGGACTCGTAGGGCCAACATGGTTAACCTTAACATTCCAATATTAAATAGAAACTAGCATCGGATAGAGATACATGGAAACACCGTCTAACTTCCCATTTTATAAAAACAAAAAAAACCCATAGTACAGGAGATAAAAAAACCTGTAATGGAATTATGTGAACTAAAGTACTAGAGTAGGGAAATGAGCACTTGAAGTGCATTCTCACATTTAGTGATGGTACTAAAGCACCACGTCACTGTGAACTTATAATGCCTCCTCATTTCCACAACATTTTCTTCTCATTCTCATAACTTAAAAAGTTGAAGCCTAAAAATGGCAAGCTCGAGTATGGTTAATGGATTACTATTAATAGTCCATCGTCACTCTCAACACAGGGACTATTTATGCCATAAAAAAATTCGATGGCATGGAAACACGTCATCAGGAGAATTGAACTCATTAAATGCTCCATATTTTCCCAAATTTAGAAGTTTATTGGGTTCACATTGAACCTATACAATCCAAACTTTATGGATTATTATCATTGTTTCATCGCTCACCGTAGGGACCACAATTGTAGGTAGGCTCGGTGACCATCAACAAACTCGGTGGTACAGCAACACGTCACCCTCCAGTTGGTTATTATTAACTATGGGATATTATCGAGTTCGTTATTATTAATTATGGATTATGGGTTACTATAAATGGTTTTTCTATTTTGGAACACAACAATAAATGCTCATAATTATCTCACTTTTCAAATGTGTGAAACTGTGAATTAGGTTATTGGATTGAAGAACTAAGCTCGAGTTTAGTATTATCCGTGGTCTATCACCTCACCACAGGGACTATTGATTTTGGGTAGACCCATGGCCGCCAATAAATATGTGGCAATAAAATATAAAGGATAAAATATCGCTAAGGGTAAAATCAAAAAATTCCATTGGACATTTTTAAATTTTTAATGCAAATATCTCATGCAATCTTATACAATTTCTCAAATATCAAATCACACCCAATTTCTCCCTCTCCTCTCCCTCTCCCTCTCCCTCTCTCTCTCTCTTTATGTAGATGGCTTTTGAGCTCACCACATCTACGTGTACAATCTCTCTCTCTCTTACCCCCTCTCAATAGCTCCCTTACATCTCTCTCTCCATCAGCATATCCCTCTCTCCCTCTCCCTAATAACCTCTTTCCTCTCTCCCCCCCTCTCTCTCCTTATCACAAAATACATTAACCTACCAGTTTTTTGCCCCATTATAGTATTATATAATACAATAATATAAATAATATAAAATTAATATAATAAATATATACGATATAATGTTCAATATAATATAAGATATATATACATTATATAATATAAAAATATAAATATTATATATAATGTTTATTTAAAATGTCTATATGAATTCATATAGGACTCATAGGGCCAACATGCTTATCGTGAACAATCCAATATTAAATAGAAACCAGCGTGGGATAAAGATACTTGGAAACACTGTCTAACTTCCCATTTTATAAAAACAAAAAAAAGCCATTGCGCAGGAGAGAGAGACAGCTGTAATGGAATTTTGTGAACTAAAGTACTAAAGTAGGGAAATGAGTACGTGAAGTACATTCTCACATACAGTGATGGTACTACAGCACCACAGCACTGTGAACTTATAATACCTCCTCATTTTCACAACCTTTTCTCCTCATTCTCATAACTTAAAAGGTTGAAGCCTAAAAATGGCAAGCTAAATTATGATTAATGGATTATTATTTAATCGTTTATCGTCACTCTCAACACAGGGGCTATTATGCCATCAACAAATTCGATGGCATAGAAACACGTCATCACGAGAATTGAACTCATTAAATGCTCCATATTTTCCCAACTTTAGAAGCTTATTAGGTTCACATTGAACGTATACAATCCAAACTTTATGGATTATTATCATTGTTTCATCGCTCACCGTAGGGACCACAATTTTAGGTGGACTCGGTGACCATCAACAAACTCGAGGGTACAACAACACGTCACCTTCCAGTTGGTTATTATTAACTATGGGATATTATCGAGTTCGTTATTATTAACTATGGGTTATGGGTTATGGGTTCTTACCAATGGTTTTACTATTTTGGAACACAATAAATGCTCATAATTATCCCACTTTTCAAAAGTGTGAAGCTGTGACTTAGGTTATTGGATTGAAGAACTAAGCTCGAGTTTAGTATTATCCATAGTCCATCACCTCACCACATGGACTATGGGTAGACCCATGGCCGTTAATAAATACGTGGTATGTCGATTTTTTATCTTACATGTGGATGACAATAAAACATAAAGGGTAAAATATCACTAAGGGTAAAATTGAAAAAATCATTAGTCATTCTTAAATTTTTAATGCAAAAATATCTACCAATCTTATACAATCTCTCAAATATCAAATCGGGCAAACATTTTCTCCCTCGCCCTCGCCCTTGCCCTCTCCTTCTCCCTCTCCCTCTCCCTCTCACTCTCTCTCTCACTCTCTCTCTCTTTACGTGGATGGCTTTTGAGCCTACCACGTCTACAGTGTACATTCTCTCTCTCTCTCTCTCTCTCTCTCTTTCTCTCTCTTATCCCCTCTTAACAACTCCCTAGCATCTCTTTTCATCAACATATCCCTGTCCCTCTCTCCCTCATGGCCCTTGTCCTCTCTCCCCCTCTATCTCTCTTGCCTCTCGCCACCACCTATCTCTCTCCCAATGGAAAAATACATTAACATGCCAGTTTTCTATTCCATTTTACATTGAGCTTATTGAAAAATACGGCTTCGACTTCAATGGCAGTATGGTGTTTCCATGAGAGGTGGGTTTTTTCAAGCAGTCGCTATTGATTTTGGAGAAAAACGAGTAGAAAATGAAGAATCTCAATGTCGACGAAGCTCTGTAATGAAATGGGTTCTGATGCGATTTGTAAAAAGAATAGGACTAGCCCTGAAACCTGCCCTTTGTTTCAGAAAGCTAGGGTTTAATAGCAGTTTTTTAGTGTCTGATTTTTTATTTGTAAAGAGGGGAAGAGATTAGCTCACGTATGAATATGAGGCTAGCAGTTCCTTATGCTCTTCTGGACTTTCAATCCCATTCTTAGAGATCATCTCCACCATCAATTCTCTGTAGTCTCCTTTTACATTCATTGTCATCTTCACCACTGCCTTACCTACTGCAACTCCTTTGCCTTTGATAGCTCCCTATGTCAAATGGCTATTTCTAACCTTAGATACCATGCTTCCTTTGAGCCCTTCCACTCTAAAGTGGCTCTTTATTTATGTGATCTTTTTCTGCCATTAGTACTGAGCTCCATCTTGTGCTCCTTTGGAATGTATATCTGTTATCCTCTTGCCTTTCACTACTTTCCTTGATGGTGGAACTTGGACTCTCTGATGGCTTACACGTGGTTTGGTGGTCCTCCTAGAGTTAAAGCCTGTTGTCGTGTTATCTATGTATTTAGCAGATTTTTCTTCATTCTCCTTTGCTTGAAAACTGTTTCCCTCTCCGTTTGAATTTGTTTTTGGCCCAATGATAGGTTTTTCCACTAGATGCTTTGGAAAAATGCCCCCAATTATGCAGAGATTTTCTGACAACATTCACTGGAATTTGCCATTCACCTCCACCTAATGTTGCAAAAGAAAAACTTGATTTTGGGGCTATCACGCCCCAAACAAACTCCTTCAAAAATTCATGGACTTAGAAAAACCATCAATCTTTGCTTTAAAGGATTCATTCTCATTAAGGAGAGGAAGCAATGAATTGTCTATCAGTTTTTCTGTTCCATCTTGTTTTGTACTGATGTTACTCTTTGATATTAATTGGAGGCAAATTTGAACTTGATAATTCACAGGGAACAATGTTTTCACTGGATTTGTAGAATCCATCATTAGCTATTTTTCTTCTGCATGTAAATTGCTGGTCAATAGAGCAATTTGTGCCTTTGTAGGTTAGATGGGTTGTGTTCTTGAACGTAAGGAACCGGTCGTAGGGGTTGCGAAGAGAGAAACCAGTGAGATGTCTTCTTCCCCATTTTGGTCTTCCAAGGGGATGATTCTTGTGATGCTTTACGCACTCTGTCTCTCTCCAAAAGTTAAAAAAAAATCCCTTCTACAGGGACAGATTGTACGGTGAACTGAATTTCTTATGGGGAGGGAGAACAAAAAACGAAGTTAACGTGCTAAATTTTAACTTCTGGTTTGAGTTAAGATGGACGGTTCACACCACTATTCATGGGGTTCACGCCACTATTTGTGGCAGGGTCCTATAGGATCATTATTCTTTTTTTTTTATATGAAACACATAAAGTTGTTTCTTTCTCTGCTATTTAGTTTTATTTTTCCTATTTTTATTTTTATTTTTTTAGGAACCCACTTTCCTTTTTTTCATGGGTCATCTATTTTAACTTTATTTAGAGCTATGCATGTATTTACTCATTTCATTTCATTTCAATAAGCATTTGTTAATGATATTTGTATTGAGTTGTCTTGCTTGAAATTTTTTACTTGTACTCACTTTCCTTTTGCTCAATACATATTTTTGAAATTTTTCTCTTATGTTAATTCTTAGCAACCGTCTCTCTACTCTCTCTTTCCCTCGTCCCCCACAGCTGGCCAATCTCTCTCTACTCTCTCTCCATCCATCTCCATGTTTTCTCTCTCGCTCCCCTACTGTGCCTCTTCTATTGTTTTTTTTTATATCCTCGCTTTCTCTCTCTCTTAATGGACTTTCTCTCTCATTTGTTGTCTTGCTTTCATGGAGGGAAAAAC
The DNA here is from genome assembly GCF_054954075.1 of Amborella trichopoda. Taxonomy (NCBI): domain Eukaryota; kingdom Viridiplantae; phylum Streptophyta; class Magnoliopsida; order Amborellales; family Amborellaceae; genus Amborella; species Amborella trichopoda. The sequence goes on from NC_142336.1 coordinate 10,565,531, forward strand.
TAAAAGCATATAAAAAGCAAAGAAAAACACAAAATAACAATAATGGGTTTCATTCTTAGTCTCATAGTGTCTCGGACCAAACCTCTAATAAATAGTCACAAGAACCACATATACTGGTCCCACCATTTTGGCAAGAACACTAATCATTATGGGGGAACCCAGTATCCCATTGACAATCACACTATCTTGGGTAAAAGGAAGGTCACCGGGAAGCGATGGTGTTCCTTGGTTTAGTGTGCAGTCCACAAATTGGTGAAATACTTGAAAGCGATAGTGTTTCATTGTCTTAGGGCGTAGTCCACACATTGGTGAAATACTTGAACGTGGTGATTTGCTTCAATCAGAACTCTACAGTTAAGGATGCATTTACATGCAAACCGCACCCTTATTTTAAAGTTCCAAGTCTTTTGACTTCTGACTTACAATCTCTCAGTGGATACACTTGATTTTTTATTGGTCAATAGTTGTGAATAAAATGAATAAATGAAAATTGCATCTTATAACTTGTATATAGTCCAACTCCAAAAATTTGATGCTCTGGTGTCACAGGGACTAGGGACTTCTCCTAAACAAAAAAAATGGTTTCAAAGATAAATGATGTTCTCGATAATAAAATTTATTATGAAATAATCATAATGCAAAACAAACATACATTGTATGTACCTTGTCATAATGAGCGAGAAGATGTCGAATAGTTAAGCATGAATTATTATAAGATTTCGACTTACAATCTCTATGTGGAATACATTTCACATTTATTGAGTGGTCAATAGTTGTGAAAAAGATGACTAAAAAATATTTGCATCTTGTATCTTGTGATTAGGTGAACAAGATCAAGTATAAGATCATTGCTTGTAACTTGTGATTAGTTGTCCACCTTGACATAATTTGATGCTTTGGTGTAGTAGGGACTGCTTCTCTTAACAAATAAATAAAAAGGAATTCACATAAAGCATATGTTCTCTTAAACAAAAAATATTATTGAAAAAACTTAGTACAAAAGTAACAAACCGAGATGTGCGCTTTTTAATGAGGGTAATGATGTGGAATACTTAGTCTTAAGCTCTTAATTCTAAATAACTTTTAATGATCACATGGCCACGTCCTCTTAGTTCCAAAAAATCTATTCCAAAAAATCTAAACTTCAAATGGTCCGATAGTTATTAAGTTATAACCACCTTTGTTACCTGCAAAAGACATCACAAAATCATGTTTAGTAGTTAGTACTTTAAAACTCTAAATATTTAAATTTGATAGTTCAATCTCTTGAAGGGGCGAGTTGGCGTTCCAGTCCTAGCTTTGCCAACCATGTTCTCCCTCGGATGATACACTAACACATGTCGATGGCACAATCTTTCCTTCATGCACAACATGCAGCCTTGTAGCTGCAACTCTGCCTATCCCTATACCACACACTATCATGGCTTGAACTTGAAAAACCCAAACTCGTCTAATGTCTAAATACTCTAAACAATCTACGTAGTAACACTTGGCACTTCCTAAATGGTATTGCAGTACTCTTAATGTCTAAAAAGTTTACCCAACAACAACTGACCAACTTGCCCCTTCAATACTTCTGAAATTTGATTCCAAATATGTTAGAATCACGATTCTACACAGCAACATATCTATGTACCACGTATATGAAAAACTCAAATCAAGTGATGTCGAAAACTCGATTCTGCTATTGTAATTCTCGATCTCAAGCCAGCATGGATCTCTGATTCACATATTTCAGAAACTTGATTCCAAATATGTTAGAAACATGATTCCATAGATGATGGAACTCGATTCCAAATATGTTAGAATCATGATTCCATAAATGATGGAAACTCGATTCCGTATAAGTCGGAAACTCGATTCCGCATATGCCAGAAACTCGATTCCATAAATGACAGAAACTCGGATCCACATGTTAATGAAACTTGACACTTGGAGTGTCGAACCCAGGGGGATGGGAATCTCGATTCCAAGGAGGCCGGAATCTCGATTCCATAAGTGGATGAAACTTGGACCTATTCCGATCGATGCTCGAATCCTGAAAATTAAGAATCTCCTTCTCAGCGATTCCTATTGTACGGACAACGATTCGTATAATGGAAAACTTCTGGCCAGATGCGATTCTACGATTCCAGTTGCTGAAACGATTTGGGTTCCCAGGCGTTTCCAACAACTATGGTCAGGACATAAAGGGACCGACTAACGAATCAAGACTCTAAAGGCATATTGGATCCCTCATATGATGAATATTGATCATATCATATCATATCAAAGACATATTACACATTCATATCATATTAGGGGCATATATGAGTGGGTGTTATTAAGAACCATGCTTGTATCTTATCGACCGTCTATCAAGATAGTTATCGAGCATGCGTCAAAAGACTTCACCTTATCATGTTTATCTTTAATCCTTCAAACGTCGGTTATGACATTCTTAGTCTCATATATGGTGACTAAAAATTCATTCAACATCTCAGGTATATCTTCGAGAGCTAAGCTTATTCAGCTTGCATATATTTTATCCAGTGTTTGTTAAAACTCTATCCAGTGTTCGTCAAAGACTCGTGCTTCCATATTGATATCTTTATCAAGCACCGGTTAAAATATACCGAGACATATTGTTAAGGTCTTAAGCATATCAATCTTATCCACCATAAAAGCATTTATTCGATGTCCATCGGACATTTCTCTTACAATCACCTGAATCTTTATCGAGCGTTCATCAAAATGTATCTAGTCTTGTATGTGACTGAAAAGATACCCCACTACTTTGAGAGCCCATTTTATGTGCATGCTTAGTTTCAGGAGCCTCATGGTCTGAAGAGTGATATACCTAAGTATGATGAAGAACCAGTTGAAGGTGAAAAACAAGTAGGTTTGGATCTTCAATTGGAATCATCATTCCTTGATGGTACAAGTGACCCCATCTTTGATGAAGGTCTTTTAATGAAGAACAAGATGTAATGAAAGAAATTGACCTTGAGGTAACAAAGATATTTAACTTTCTCATCAATGGAGAGATGGAAAAACAAGATATCAACTTAAACCTAAATAAGATCAAGCCCATAGAGATATTTGAGGAAGAAAAACATAAATGACTCAAAGGAGAATCATTTGGTGAAGTTGGTTCAGTCATCGGAAATGCCCATCTCGAAAATGCTCCCTTCATATGTCTTAGGGCAGAGCATAAACAATTTATATCATTATATAGTGACCTTCTCCTCGAGAGTTTCTCAATTTTAGTGCATAGTCGTGTTTTGATTAGTGCACTAACCTACAAATCCCAATATCGTGTTTACAGAACATTGTGGGATGAATGCAAATTACATCTTAGCACATTTCAAAATTAGGAAACAAATTTTTTCCAACCACGGGAGAAAGATGTAGTTGAAATTATTATGCTGGATTTTTTTTTTGGAGCGGTTATATAGCGATCAGAGGAAGAAGAATTAGTGAGGAGTTATCATGTTTGTTTTATTTTATTATTATTTTTCTAGCTAAAGCCAAATCCTTTTTATCTAATCAGTTTTTTCTCTTTTTTTTTAAATTCTCTAGCGTCCATGTGTTTTTAAAAGGTTTGATAAGCTTATTAACTATAAGGGAAGATAAGTCTCTAAAAGAAAAGGTTTATCCTTTAGAGTGTTGGTTTAGATAATATTTTGGAGGAGTTATCTGTTAGGGGGAAAGGCGAGATACTTATTTTGGGAGGAGTTATCTATTCGGGAAAGGAGAGATGTTTTCTTTGGAGGGTGATCGAGTGCTTAGTTTGTGCACTAAAAAAAGTTATGGAGTCCAGCTTTTTGTACGGAAATCTTTTGGAAGACGTGGTACTGATAAAAAAGAAGAAGAAGAGCGTACAATGTAGTGGAAGGTTTTCATGAATGAAAAAAGAAAAGTTCAATGCAACGAGAGAGTGTATGTGTGTTTTCTCTTGGTTGTACTGTATGATAAAGGTCTTCACCTCCTGTGCTTAAACCCTTTTCTTGAGGATATATTCTCCTGAGCTTAAACCCTTTTCTTGAGGATATATTCTTAGTTGCCACTTTTTCTCTCTAAAATGAGGTTGTATTTGTTGATTGTTGGTTACTAATGATTTGTGTTAAGCGGTATCAGAGTAAGGATCATGGTGTTTATTGATAAGTTATCATGGCTTGTGGACATGCTCGATAACCAGGTTTTGGGAATGCGAGACCTCCTAGATATTGAGATAGAAAATTTGAGACCTCCAGCATTTGGTGCAAAACATAGTCCCGACACATTGATGACAGTAGTGAGCCGGAAGCTACTTTTGAGAGCCCATTCTAAGTGCGTGCTTAGTATTAGAAGTATCATGCTCGAGAGAGTAATCTACCTAAGTTTGACTAAGAACCAGTTGAGGGTAAACAACAAGTAGTTTGAATCTTCAATTAGAATCATCATTCTTTGAATGTGCTATCTTTCATGAAAACCAATATGTAATGAATGAAGTTGACTTTGAGGATACAAGGATATCTAGCTTTTTTTATCAATGGAATTCTAGAGAAGTAAATATATACCTAAACTCATAGGAGATCAAGCCTATAGGGATATTTGAGGAAAAAAAGATGAATGACTCAAAGGAGAATCAATGGGTGAAGTTGGTTCAGTCATCAAAGCCGCCCATCTCGAAAATGCTCCTTTAACATGTTTTAAGCTTAACATAAACAATTTCTATCAATATACAATGACCCATTCTTTGAGGGCTTATCAATTTTACTACATAATCGTTGTGTTTTGATCAGTACAGTAACCATTAAGTCCTATGATCATATTTACTATATTTGGGATTAAGAACATTGTGGGACGAATGCAAATTTCATCTTAACGCATTTCAAAACTAGGGGACGGATTTTTTCCACCTAGGGAGAATAATGCAATTGAAATTATCACGTCAGATTTTTTTGGAGTAGTTAGATCGCGATCGGAGGAAAAAGAATTGGTGAGAAGTTATTGTGTTTATTTTAATTTTTTATTATTTTTATTTCTAGACAAAGCCAAATCTTTATTTTTATTTTTTAGTGAGTTTTTTTATTTTATTCTTTGAAATCCGTATTTTTGTGGAATGTTTGGTAAGATTATTAACTTAAAGGGAAGATAAGTCTCTTGGAAAAAAGTTTATCTTTTAGAGTTGATTATAGATGTTTTATGATTATTTTCTTTAAATAATACTTTGGAGGAGTTATCTATTAGGAAATGAGAGACACTTATTTTGGGAGGAGTTATCTATTATGGAAAGGAGAGATGTCTTCTTAGGAGGGTGATCGAGCGCTTATCTTTTGCACTTAAAATTTATGGAGTCCAGGTTTTTCATAGGGAAATCGTTAGAAGGTATGGCAGTTATAAACGAAAAAAGATCATACAATGTATTGGATGGTTTTTATGAATGAAGGTTTTTATGAATGAAAACAGAAAAGTTTAATGCGAAGAGAGAATGAAATTATATTTAGAAGCAATACGTACGGAACTCGTAATGTATTTATCTGTGTTAGGGGTCCTAAATATGTACCTGCTCAATATATAATCTCACCACCTTCTGTAAATGAGTTGATACTAAACAAAATAAAGCTAAGTATCACTTAACCAATTAATTTTGTATTGGATTAAAATCAATAGGAATCACGGATACGTACGAGAACCCCCAAGCAAGATGCAAGTTCTGCTATAGATGTTGTATCTTCAAAACGCAAATTATAGAATTCAATGTTATGGAAATGAGAATGAAAAACGAGATCCTTTTTCTAGAGATATTGACAAATGGATGTTTAACTTTTAAAGAGGCACTTTACGAAGATTCTCTTAATTTGATCGATTTATTTATCAAAATAAGAATTGCATTTTAACGTATTTTTATTGACCAATTAGAATTCTCCCAGATTCTCTTGGTTGTGGTGCGTGTTCTCTTGCAAATTTCTTCTTACTTGACTCAATCTCTCTCTCTCTCACTCTAAAATGCAATTTTATTTGCATGTTATTGATTGCTGGTGATTTTTAACTACGTCAAGTGGTATCAGAGCTAGGTTTGCGGTGTTCATCGATAAGGCATCATGACTCGTGGGCATGCTCGAGAGCTCAATGTCAGGAATGAGTCGATCCAACAAGTGTAACACATCTCAGATATTGAAATAGAAAATTTGAAAAAACAAGTTGAGGAGTTGACCTACTGCTTGGTACAAAGTATAACTCTGACATACTTTGATGACGATAGTGAGTTGGAAGCTACTTTTGAGAACATGTTCTATGTGCACGCTCAATGTCGGGAACCTCATGGTCAGAAGAGTGATCCACCGAGGTTTGATGAAGAAGCAGTTGAATTAGGTTTGGATCTTAAATTGGAATCATCATTCCTTGCTGACACAAGTGACCCCAACTTTGGTGAAGCTCCATTTTTTATGAAGAACAAGATGTAACGAAAGAAGTTGGTTTTGAGGCTGCTAAGATATCTAAGTTTCTCATCAATGGAGAAATGGAGAAACAAGATATCAACCTAAACCCAGAGGAATCAAGCTTATGGAGATATTTGAGGAAGAAACAGATGAACGACTGAACTACTCAAAAGAGAATCATTCGGTGAAGTTAGTTCAACCATTGAAAGCACACATCTTGAAGGGCTTAGCAAGAACAATTTCTATCAACATAGAGTGACCCATTCCCACGTGTTGCTCAATTTTATGCACAATCGTTGTGTTTTAATTAGTACAATAATCTACAAGTCCTAGGATCGTATTTTTTTTATTTAAGATGAAGAGCGTTATGGGACGAATGTACTTAGCGTATTTTAAAACTCAAGGATGAGTTTCCTCCAACTAGAGGAGAATGATGCAATCAAATTATCGTGCCGATTTTTTTTTTTGTGAAACGATCAGTTACATTCAGAGGAACAAGAATTAACAAGGAGTTGTCGTGGTTATTTATTTTACTTTTATTTTTATTTCTAGCCAAAGCCGTCTTTATTTTTTAAATTTTTATTGAATTATTATTTTTTATTCTTTAATATTCGTATTTTGTGGTGGGTTTGATAAGATTATTAACTTAAGAGAGAAAATGAGTCTCTTAAAAAAAGGAGGGGCGCTGATTTTGGTAAGAGTTATCTATTAGGAAAAGGAGAGACTTATTTTTTGGGAGAAGATATCTATTAGAGAAAGGAGAGAAGTTTTCTTTGGATTGTAATCGAGTGCTTAAACTTTTTTTTTGTAAGAAAAGTTTTTGGAAGGTGTGGCAGTGTTAAAAGAAAAAAATTAAACAATGTATTTGATGGTTTTTGTATATGAAAAAAGAAAAGTTTAATGTCGAGAGAAGGGATGTGCTTTTTCTTAGTTTTAGCACGTGCTGGACTGCCTCACTTTTTCATTTAATGGTCTAGCCAAAGAGGTCATTTAATGGTCCAGGCAAAGAGGCCTTCAAGCTCGAGGAGGTTTGACCACTTGGATTTGCGCTTTGCAAACGAGTTGGGGTTTAAAATGGACATGTCGTAGAACAGTTTCCCAAGCATTAAAAAACAGAGTTAAAATCAACAAATTCAAAAAAATTTATTTTAAATTTTAGGCCTATTCATAGCCACTCAATTCGACAAACAAATAGCGATTGTGACCTCTTTCGTCTCTTTGAATACTTTGCCTAACGTTTATTTAGAGAAGAAATGATAAAGAAAGATCACCCCTACATCACATCATACAAATTGCATAGCACATTTATTGATTTGTAACAACTACCAGTACGGTGCTAATTTTTTATAAAATATTTGTCTGATTTTCAAGAAAAGTTTTAGTATTATAAAACAAAGATAATGTAAATTTCCGCAAGTTAAATAGCCAAAGTAAGAAGCTGAAAAAGGCTAAAAAACCATGGAGAAACTAACCTACTCATTTATTTTTTAAGTAATTTATATTTGGATACAAAAAATAAGAAATTATAAAATTGACCAATTTTAAGCATAAATTACATTAATTACACAAAAAGTCGATCGTTTTTTATTTCCCCTCAAAATTACCATTTTTAAAAAACACAGTCCCTCAATCTGAGGACGTCATGCCCTCAATCTTAAAATGCCTTCTCAGATTACTTTTTAATTTATTTATTTTTTAACTTTTTGACCGATAGCGCTAGTATGAAAGTATGAGGGATCCGAAGTTGGCATCCCCAAGCCGTCTTATATCTTGAGAAAAACAAATGAGCCAATATTAGACCGCCCTGAAAAGCACTAGAGAAGCTTCCGAGCTGAGTATGAACCGCGCAAACCGCCTCGAAATGCTTAAATACTTAGCTCGGACCACCTCCAAATGCTTAGAGTCAGACTTTAAGCTTTGACGGTGCTGACTACTTAAAAAAGCACCAACAGTACGAAGATGCAAACATCAGACTGATTAGGTACTACCTCAAGTGCATCTGCACCTTTAAAATAAAAAAATAGAAAAAAAAAAAGAAGTTTGAAAATGACCTAGGGACACTTTAAAAAATAAAATCACAGAAAACCCAAGACTATTCTTTCGATATTACTTACCCAACCTTTCTCACTTTTTTTCTCCAAAATACTTTCTATACAAATACCCCCAACTAAATAAAAAAATAACTAAACCACCCTCTTTGGCCTCTTACCTTACGTTTTTCTCTTCTCTATCCCACCCACCAAAATAATCTTTATTTTCTGTATCCCACTTACCAAAATAGAAGCTCGAGCACTATGTAAATGCAATAGCACCTACCAAAATAGAGACTCGAGCACCATGTAAATGCAATCGAATAGTCCGGTAGTAAGGTTTTGGCACCATGTAAAATAAAGTTGGGACAGATGTAAAAAGCAGTCCAACAGTTACAAAAAAACACTATAACAAAATAGTGTGACATTACATGTTATTGGATTCTATGGCTCCGACACTATATAAAAAACAGTCCGACAAGTATTCAGTTTCAGTCTAGTCTGATAGTTGTCTTAAGACAGTCTAATATTTATACTCCCAGCCAATATGATGGTGCGCTCTAGCAATATGCTCTCCTAGGTCCAAAAGTCTAACGTCTCACAAAATAATTTGTGTATGGGAAACAATTTTTTCCCTTGAGGGGTATAAACTTGTGTCAAAAAAATAAAAGTTGTGTTAAAAAAAATAAAATGAGAAAACAAAGTTAAATGGGGTAAATTACATTAAAATTGTGCTATTGAGTTTTTTTTTAAAATTTTTTCCAAAAAAAAAAAAACCAAAACCCACCTTCCATGTAATTTTTTCGACATAATTTTAACTCATTTCATATTTTAATTTTTTTTTGTCCCTACATGATTCACTCTTCTCTTTTCTTTTTCTTTTTTTTTCTTTTTTTGCCCTTTTGACGAAGCAAAATAACCTACTCATTCGAAGCCAATTCCCCACGTCCAAAGATCTCTCTAATCTTTTGAATCGCTCTCTTCTAACTTCTCCTAAAAACAGAGGCTACAAGCTCTCTACCATACAAGAACAAGGAAAACTGGAGGAGAAAAAAACAGAAGGCATCTATTCATCTGTCACTAATATCCTTCCTCTCAACATGGGGGAGCTCTCTCTCCCCCATTACTCTTTTCTGCTAATTGTATGGAGTTGTTGTCTGTGGCCAAAGGCTGGTGTGCCTGTCTCTAGGGAGTCTTACGAGACAACACGAGAGCGAATGAGCAGGCACGAGCTCGAGGTTCTCACAGTTAAAATCTCGATCATGAATCCATCTGGGTCCTTGAAAAACATCTGATCAATAGTGCAACCCCCTTCTTCCACTGTCCTCCTCATATACTTTATCTTCATCTCCTTCAGCTTCTCTTCCACCACACCCATGTCCTCGCACTGCACCAAAACCGAACACATAACAACTTTGAAAGAGAGAGGAAGAACATAGCCTCTTGCAAGAGGATTGTGGGACAATAGGCGTTTCTCAGCTCACTCAAATTACTCGCACTGACCGGCACCCAAATTAGTCGCACTGACTAATCTCACGGTCCGAGTATTTTGACCGAGTCGATTTTTTTAACCCTCAATATAATAAACAGATGTTCCCTGTGTGCGGGGTAGAGAGAGAGAGAAAGAGGACCTGAAAGGAGATGTGATTGTCCATGGGGTCGAGAGGCTTGGTATCATCTATCTCCTCTTGTGGATTCTTGGACTGCACCAAGTGAATACCCATGCCATAGTTGAACAACCTACCAAACGAAAAGGACATCACCTTAAGATCTCTCTCTCTCTCACTAAAGAAAACCAGCAACTTTGAGATCGATAAGACTAAACAAAATAAAGAAAAGCCATGGAAAAGCAAAAGATTATTATTTTTACCAAGCCCCACTGAATTTGAAAACTTCAGATCTCTTGATGAGAACGAAACCCAACACCTTCTCGTAAAACTCCATGGACTTCTCCACAGATCTGCAAAGCCTGGAGATGTGATTCAGAGCCATCAAAGGCATCTCCTCTCTTCCTCTCTCATCATCATCATCTCCCTCCTCTCTCTCCCGAATCTGTTGCTGCTGCGCCATTGCAAAATCAACCAAAAAAGCCCGTGTAAAATCACAGGCAGCAAGCTTTTAAAGGAGCCCAGCATTTTGTTGAGAGAGAAAGGGAGGGAGGAGAGAGAAAATGGATGGGGGTTTCGACAGGTGGTGGCTTTTCTAGGACAGGTGAGGAGCGGTGGCGCTTTCTCACGTATCAGTTCTGAGTTTATGGGCCTTTTGGGGCTTACGTGTCACGTGAATAAGCAGGGATGAGAGAGAAAGAGGGAGCCCACGCGAAGAGAGAGGAAACCATTTGCACGAGGACTGCAGGCAAGTAAGAGAAACAAGAGCACAAAAACAATGATAAAAAGCTAGAACACACTGATCAAAGTTCGAACCCATCTCTTGACTCAACATAATTCATCGAGAAAAACGAAAGCAGACTGCAAAAAGGAGAGAGAGGGGCTTAGAGTGAGAAACTTTCCATATGATGAGAGAGAGAGGCTCCACAGTGAGAAAACTTTCTAGACAATGAAAGGGAGAGATCGCTGATTCCATATCGATTATAATCTGAATGCATAATTCCAAGATCGAGTTGATGGAAGGAGAGAATAACAATGGTTTCTGAAGGAGAGAATAACAATGGTTTCTTTCCGAGGGCATGTGTGAGTGAACAAAAGCTCACTACTCAAAAAAAATCGGCTCAGCCAAGTTATTTGGATCTGGTCGAGGCGATTTAATCGGGCAAGTCCGAGTTACTTGTCTGAATCCAGCAGTTCTTTAAAAAAAATAAAAAAATTATTATATATATATTTTATATATAAACTTGCAAGTGGGCAGGCTTGAGATTAGAAGCCTTGATTGGGGCACGAGAGAGCTACCCAATAAGCCATTCAAACACATCTAAAATAAAGTCGACTAATAGTATATTTTAAGTTAAAAAAATATTGTACAATCTACTCGGCTAAAACTCGCATCTCCCATAATGGAGTGCAAGTTGCCTCGGCTGAGTTTTTGGAACCATGAGATAGCTTCTTGCACGAGGTCCATGCACATAGCACAGTGAAATGGCAAATCTGAATGAAGTTTGTGGTTGTTTGCAGAGTGCATTTCTTAGACCCAGGTTTACCCATTTGGTGGGGATTTAGAAGGCCCTCTCGTAATTGGAGCTTTAATTCACTCGGTATTGGTTTTGTTTTGTTGCAGTGTTGGCAAAAAATGGATCGGTGACCTGGAATGCTTAACCCGAAAATTGATCCGGATCGGCAGTTTGGATTAGGGACTGTCTGATCCCTCCTGATCCAACTATACAAAAACTCCAAAAAAGCATTAAATATTGTTATAAATATTGTTTGTTTTGATTTTCAAAAGAAAATGGCATGCATTGTGGACTTTTTTTATTTTACAAAATACATAAATATTGGGACACCATTGTTTGTCTGAGTATCTATGTACATTTATTTTGATACTAATTTTTATGCAAAGTTTGGTACAATACTTTGACAAAATTTTAATACCCTAGGAAGTTGGATTATGGGATTGAACGCAAACTTATGCGAAAATATGTTGCATGTTTTGTGAATAATATCAAGTACACAATGGACTTTTAAGAGGTGCTGATTTTGCATTGTCATTCAGTAACCATTCATTGATAAAGATATACAATGACGTGCCATGAGTGTACCTTGAACTATGTACAAGAAAGAGTTGGCGAAGTCCAATATTGAAGAGAGAGTGAAAGGAACAAATCCAATAATTGAGAGAGAGAGATGTAAAACCCAATTTAAAGAGGGAGTGTGTGTGAAAAGATAAATGCTCATTAACAAAATAAAATTAATAAATAAAAAATTTCAAATGAAGAGTGGGCCACTGTTTTTAATTAACAACTTTAAAAATTATTAAATAAATAATTAAAAAAAAAGTGGAAACTGGGCTGAGTCTAGAACTGGCTGGTTCCTTGGAAGAACCGACAAGTTTTGTTAGAGAACTAGGCTCTAGTTCTAAAAAGAACTGGCCAGTTTTTGAGATAGTAAGGGAATCAGCACAGGGCCCCTTGATTCATGATCCTGATAGGGTGATTCTGATCTGGATTAGTGTTTTTCAAAACCTTGGTTTGCTAACAAGAAGCGATATCTCAAATTGACTTTAGAAAGTTCGAAGTTTCTAAGGAAAAACACCTAAAATTTCTATAGGGAATAGAAGTTCATTTATCCCACTTTTTCGTACTTGTAGCTTTAATCTCCCTTTGGAAGTTCATTCATCCCACATTTTGCTTCTCATATTGTTTAAGTTTCTCATCTATTTTTTCTTTAAATTCTTTCTTTCTCTAATCATGCCTTTTTTCTTTCTAAATCCTCTCTCACCGTGCTTTTTTTTATTTCTAAGTCCTCTCTTACCATTCATTTTCTCTCTAGTTGTATCCTCTCTCTCTCATCCCTATCCAAATGTTCATTTTTTCTAGCTCTTCTAAATCCTCTCTTTCCCTAGGTTCCTACTATGTTGGTCTCTCTCTAACTCCTCTTTCTACCAGTGTCATTTCTCTTTCTAATGCTTCTCTCTTTAATTGTGTCATCTCTCTCTATCTTTAAGCTGAAAATTCGGGGAGACCCATTATATAAATGGGATTTGAGATATCTCTTTTAACTTATTTGTGAGGTTCACGAGATGAGAGAGAGAAGAGGGTTCAAGGAAAATTGTGAGAGAGAATGAAGGAGGAAGACGTTAATGGGTCAGGAAGAGAGAAAAAAAAGGGAGAGATCTTTCTAAGGTTTTGATGAAGGGGTCACTACAAAAAATAAAAACGATGTATATTATAATTTGGAAGGAAAAGTATATAATCAGATTATTTACCTTTAGTACAAGGAATTCACAATTAATCTTGACTATTGGATATGAAATTGAGTGGCTGCATTTATTTCATTGATTAAGCTCAAAGTTCAAAAAAAAATTTCTCAAACTTTGTAACATACCCAAGCTATCAGATTTCACATTGGATGATTTTAAGTAATTGTGACCTCCCTGTATTAAAGGTAAACAGTCTCATTGTATACAATCTCAATTTGGAAAATGAAAAATATGTATACCTTCTTTCTACTTGAGGGGGTTTGTAGGATTTTATAGACCAAGGGTTATATTTGGAATTATGATTTTAGAGGGGATTATACACCTTTTCTCCTTTGTGATATTATCCCTCATTAAGAATCTCTCATTAAGGAGTGCAATTGATATATACAAATAGCTAATGTGGGTATTTTGATTTCCTCCATGTCATCTTTGAAAAGGGAGACGTATTTTTTTTAGAAGTTACAAAAAGAAAAATAGGTGTGATGGATTAATTTGCATTATAGCTACATGATTAATCTGTATTATGGTTATATTTACACAGAGAGAGAGAGCATAAAACTCCACAGACAGTCTCTAAGTTTTAATTTTAAATTCGATTGAAAATGACACTTTTAAAGAGAATGAGAGAGAACTCCCAGACAGTTTGTTCACGGGCGTACAAACTAAAGCATTAAGATCAGAAGAATAGTAAAATTGAGATTATTATATAATGATAATGTCAATAATATAATATCATTAAAATAGAACATTATTCACATTATTATAATAAGTCTTACTAATAATGATAAATAATAAAATATAATGTGTATATTTATATTATGAATACTAGTATTAAAATTACACAAGAAAATATTGGTATTAATGTTATTAATATAAATAATGTAGAAGCAGTACAAAGAAAGGAAATTAAAGACAATTTTCAATGTAAGAAGGTCTGATACATTTTGTGCCAGACAGGCACAATTTGAAGAGAAAACGCTGGCCTGGCACATTTTTTAAGATAAGAAGCCTATCCAACACATTTTTGTGCTAAATCAACTCACGTTGGGCGTCACATTTTGAAAGAGAAACATGGATTAAAATGGGATATTTTGGTCCAAAAAATAAAATTTTTACTTGGCGGTGGACACAAGAATGAACAGTTTTGGGTTCAAATTTGGATTTAATTCTATTTTACACACCAATTTCTACTATGCATACACTTGTTAAGAGGATTTGATTTTAATGTTCCTATTACCCTCCCCCCACCAATATTGTTGATGCCATGGACCCATTCCTTAAGAGGATATGATTTTGATCTTTCTATCAATATCCAGGGAATAGATCAGTTCGCAAAAAACCAAACTAATCTAGATCTTATTTTGCAATCCAGAAGATAAGCCCACCTTTCTCGTACCGTACTAAACTTAAGGTGTTTTGCATTTCCAAAGAGTAGTTTGGTTTTTAGAATAATCGGTATTGAAATACCAAAAGAAAAGTTTTTTATCTTCTATCATTTTTTTTTTATGAAGACAATTTGCGTTTAGTCATTGATCTACAATTCATTACACGTAGCCTAATGAAAAACAAAGCAAATAGTATCAGTGCTGCTCTATGGATCTGACTATGAATATCCTGAGAGTAGATTGGCTTAGAATAAGTTAACTGGTCTCTAAATCTTATTTTGAGATCTAGGAGGTAGATCAGCTATTCTCGTACTGAACTGACCTTTGGATGTTGGTATCTTTTCTATCTTTTTTATTTTTATGAAGACAATGCCGTATAATCATTGATCTACAAACCATTACATGCGGCTAAATAAAAAGCAAAACAAACAATACCAATGTTGCTCTACGGATCTGATTATGAATATCCAAAGGGTAGATGGGCTTAGAATAAGCGAACTAGTCTCTGAATCTTATCATGAGATCCAAAAAGTAGATCAACTTATTCTGGTACCGGACTAACCTCTGGATGTTGGAACTAGGAATTTCTATGGAGTCCATAGCTGAACATGCATTTTTGGTGCTTTTATGACTTCATGTCTTTACATCCTTTCTCATCTTTTCCTGTAATTTTCTTGCACTGTGACTGCCTTTTCTTGCCTAAGGGTTATCCACTCACCAAAACCCGTTAGGAAATATAACGAGGAATGTAAGAAGCATGGAAAAAACTATTGATATGTGCTACATGGTACACCATGGGGTACCATGTGACCATTCTTGTTGACAGATGGATGATATTCAATTGTGCCTACATATTTTCTATTGTTGAGAATGATTATTATCCACTGTCCATTGTAGAGAATGGACAGTGGGTGTCCCCATGTTGTACCATATAGTAAATGCTAGGGGTGTGTGCTATACTTTGCCATGCTGAAACATCAATTAGTTTAGATATGTTGCTTTGAATATCTAGAGACTAGGCAAGCGTTTAGAGTTACAAACGGTGATTAGTTTGGTGTTCAGGATACTGTGCTACTCTACCGATCTTACTATAAATATTTAGAGAATAGATCGGTTTCGAACAATCGAACTAATTTCTAGATATAATTGGATGACCATTAAATGTCCTCCCAAATCCCAAGATCACATTAAGACCATATGGTTTAGTTGTGTTCATTATGAGGCATAATTCTGATTGTGGCTATCAACCAAACACTCCTTATACAAAACCTGGCACATGCAGTGTCGAACTACTGGATAGTGTAAATTACATAGTTACTATTAAAGAGTTCTAGAGAGAGAAAATAATTTTGAGAAGATAATTATGCCCCACATTAATTTATTGTGGTAGTTCTTTCATTGTATATATAATAATAATACAATGGTATAATGTGCACTTTCCTATCTTGTTACATGTAATATATACTTTCTTCTCTTTTTACTTTCTACAATAGCAATACTTCAATATACACTTTCCAGCTTGCTACATTCTACAATGGCAATATTTTCTTTCTATTACACTCCCTCAAACTCGGCTGGGGAGGCATTTGAATCACGAGTTTGAAACAAATATCTCGAAAAACATCTCGTGGCAAAGGTTTCGTGAAGATATCAGCTACTTGATTAGAAGAGGAAACAAAATGAGTGATAAGTAATCAAAGAGCAACCTTTTCACGCACAAAATGATAGTCTAACTCAATGTGCTTTGTCCGTGCATGAAAAACAAGATTAACTGTCATGTAGAGAGCACTAATATTGTCACAAAAAAGTGTTGGTGGCTGCAGAAGAGGCAAACCAATACCCCAAAAAATAAAAGAAAGCTATGTTAATTCTGCCGCAGTGGATGCCATAGATCGGTATTCCGCTTCAGCACTAGAACGAGCCACAGTCGATTGTTTCTTAGCACTCCAAGATATGCAGTTGGAATCAAGATAAATACAAAAACCAGTGGTAGAACGATGAGTGGTTGGACATCCAGCCTAGTCTGCATCATAAAAGGCATATAACTTAAGGGAACTAACATATACGATTCTTAGACCACATGATTGTGTACCATTGAGATAACGAAGAATCTGCTTAACTGCCTGAAAATGTGCAATTTTAAGGACATGCATAAATTGACATATTGTATTAATACTATAGGAAAGGTCTGGTAGTGTTATGGTAATGTATTGAAGCACACCAACAATACTTCGATAAAGAGATGGATCAGGAAATGGATCAAAATTCTCATAAATAGTATTCTTCATTGCTATTGGTGTTGAAATAGGTTTGGCACCGAGCATCTGAGCACGATCAATAAGATCCCGAGCATATATGCTTTACGAAAGAAAAATCCCACCTGAAAAATAAGATGCCTCTATACCAAGAAGTACTGCACAGGTCCAAGATCTTTCAGTGCAAATTCCCTTCCAATTTGGGAAATAAATCATTCTAGAATATTTGAGTTATCACCAGTAACAACAATATCATCAACATAAAGGAGAAGGGTAATAGTGCCTTTAGTAGTGCGAGAAACAAATAGAGATGAATCATCAATGCTGCAATAAAACCCCAATTATATTAAATAGGCACTAAATCGATCAAACCAGGTCCAAGGTACTTGCTTGAGACCATATAAAGCTCTTTTTAATTTGCAGACATGATTTGGATATTTTAAGCTCACAAATCCAAGATGTTATTCCATAAACATTGGTTCCTTAAGAAAACTATGCATGAAACAATTTTTCACTTTAAGTTGTTTGATAGGCCAATGGCGCACAATAGCTATGGTAAATATAATTCGAAAACTAGAAGGCCTAATACCATGACTGAATGTTTCAGAGAAATCAATTCCAACAATCTGATTGTATCATTTAGCAACTAGTCAGGTTTTAAGTCTCTCTAGACTTCCATCAAAGTTTAATTTAGACTTATAGACCCGACGACAACCAACAACATTCATACCTGAAAGACATGGAACTAGCTCCCAAGTTGAATTAATATATAGAGCTTCAATTTTTGCTTCCATAGCACGATGCCAACCCGAATGGCATAAGGTAGACTTAATGGTTTTAGGTTTAAAAGGGATGAGCACTTGATATTGCTGTCATGAATGGGAGAATTTGAGGTCTTCAAGTATCATCTTAAGATCTTGTAACCACGCGATGACAAGGATGCTTAGAGGCTGGTAAAAAATTAGATTAATTGGTCTATTGAGCTGCAACATTTTCATCACCATGGTTGTGTGTTGTATCATCCTGGACATTTTGGATCGGTGTTGTAATGGTGACATCTCCCTCTACAAGAGATGCTGGTAGGCAAAGAATGACCCGAGGGACCAGATACATCAACGGCGTCCCGTATGGGTGGTTCATGTGGAACTGATGAATCAAAAGATGAAGGAGCCTGTATGTCAGGCTCATAACACTCGGACCATTCTGCATAGGTGGATAGCTCCCCCTAAACCTGAGCACTATCAAACAAAGACTTGGGGTTAGCATAAGGAAATATATTTTCATCAAATACAACATGTTTAGAAATATATACACGTCCTGTGGGTGGATGTAGATATATTTAGCCCTTACGCTGGACACTATATCCTAAGAATAGACATGGAAGAGAACGTGGACTAAATTTGTTTGCAGCATAAACTCGAAGATACGGAAAACATCGACAACCATATACTCGAAGTGAGAAGTAGTTTGGTAAGCGTCCCAACAATAATGAGTCTGGTTAATCCATTTTTAAATTGTTAGAGGGAATTATGTTGATAACAAATACTGCAGTATGAAAGACTTCAACGTAAAATCATTTAAAAACTCCTGCATGAAACATCATTATAAGGCCAAATTCTACAATATTTTGATGTTTCCTTTCAGCTATTCCATTTTGCTCAAGGGTTCTCGAACATGATAATTGTCGCACGATACCATTGTCATTAAGATGGTCAATAAATTCTTTCTTAGCAAATTCACCACCTCCATCACATTGAAAAACTCTAATTCTTTTATCAAACATCTTTTCAACCATAAGATAAAATGTTATAAATGCAATGAAAAATTCAGATTTTCATTTCAAAGGATAAATCCATGTAAAACGAGTGTAATCATCAATAAACACCATATAAAATCGATAACTCTGATTAGATAAAATTGGCGCAGGGTCACATAAGTCTGAATGAATCTTAAAGAGATGTTTGAGATTCTATCAATACCACTAAAAGGAAGCTTACAACTTTTTCACATTTGACAACTAACACAAACAGAATGAGATTTATTCCATGCATCAACATTAATCAACTGTTTAGATTCTAAGTAACGAACAACTTTATTTTGATGATGTCCAAGACGTTGATGCCATACATCTTCTAATGTTCTTTTATTTCGATTAGATAATAAAGCTTGTTTCACTTCTTCAAGTTCATATAATCTTCCCTTTCTACTCCTGTTGGCCAGAGTTCTCCCTATGCTCCTTTCCTTAATCAGAAAACCATTTGATGAGACCTCAAATATACAAGGGAAATCTCTTGTAAATTTACTAACAAACAACAAGTTTTTTTTCATTTTAGGCACCAAAAGAACATTAAAAACATTGAATTTTTTTAATCCAATAGCAATATTTGAAACACCAAAATATGAAATAGTTAATTTTTTATCGTTCCCAACAATGATTGTATCTGTGCATCTAAAGGGATGAAAATTTTGCAACTTACCTGGATCTCCTATCATATGAGTGAAAGCACCTGTGTCCGGGAACATTATGAGTCTTGTGAATCAGCTATAGTCATTGCAGCTAGGCCTGAGGAATATCTTCTGATTGGTACATGTGGTTGAATCGATGACAACATTTGAATGCAGCATGTCCAAGTTTCCCACAAATTTGACACTTTTATTGAGGTGTTTGAATAGATTATTGTATCTGGGAAACTCGTTAGAAACCTTAACCCATGGCTCGCATCGGAAGTATACCACCGCTTTCTTGATTTTTCTGGGTCATTCCATGACTCCCATTATTAATCTGACTAGTTTGAACAAAACCACCTTTTGAGAGTTGAAAAACTGTTGACCACCAAAGTTGTTTCTCCCTCTTACTCTGTAAGTCCGGTTACCTCTGTTGGGTCCAAAAAAAAATTGTTGTCCAACAAAGGCCATAGTTTGATTTGGATATGACTGTTCGTCAGAGACATAGGATTGATTTCTAATCTCATGACTTTAAAGAAGAGGTATAATTTCATAATATAAAGGAATCAGAGGCTTAAGCATAGGTAACAAAACTCTCATATTTTGGACCAAGTCCATTAAGAAGCCAAAATATCTTATTTTCATCTGGAACAGGTTTTTCAATAGTCACTAAATCATCACAAATACTCTTGAATTTACATATGTATTCTGAAAGGGTTGAATTCTCTTTCTTGTGGATTTGGTGGGTAAGTTGAAACTCCCTAGCTTGACAATTACCTGTATAGGCATTCTTCAAGCATTTCCAAACTTCTACAGAAGTGTTGAGGCCAACAACAAGGTTAAAACACTCATATGATATTGTCCCTATGATCCAAGCTTTTAGGAGTCGGTCGGATTTTACCTATAATTTGTAATCTGGGTTTTCGATTTCACTCTTACTATTAAGAGAGGAAATCGTTTAACTTGGTGTAGGGCAATCACCATTGATGAATCCAAAAAGTTCCTGACTCTCAATGAGGGAGAACATCTGAGATTTTCATAATAAATAATTATTTTGTGTTAATTTAATAGATACAAAATTTCCTATATTAAAAGTATTAGGATAAGGATATTTGTTTAATGAGGATGAAGAATCCATTGGAGCAAAGAGATTTTCGACGATAGAGAGTAATTGATTTTTTCTTTTTTATTATTGTTTGGAGGTTTCGGGTGTGTAAGAGTATGGGTTTTAATGGTATAGATAGTCTTTATATAGGATGTGAAGACAAACAATGGTGTGAAGGTATATATGGGACATGAAGGCAAACAATGTTGTCAAGGTTTATGTAGACATGAAGACAAATAAATGGTCAAAAAGTTTTATGTATTGAAGGCGCCTATCAATGGTGAAGGGAAACAACGGTTTAGGAAGCAAGGAGAGAGAAAGGAATTCTTTTTTATTTAAAGGGAGAGAAAACACTAGATGGGAAAATTAAGGGCGAATTGAGGAAGAGGATGGGACTGACCTTTAAAGATTTCCGTTTGTATTGATTGCGCATTGCGCGCTAGCAACAACTGCCCTGATATCATAAAGAATTCTAGAGAGAAAAAGAAGTTTTTGAGAAGATAATTGTGCCCCACATTGATTTTTTATGGTGATTCTTTCATTGTATATATAATAGTAATACAATGGTATAATCTGCACTTTCTTATCTTGTTATATGTAATATGCATTTTCTTCTCTTGTTACTTTCTACAATGGCAATATTTCAATATATATTTTCCAGCTTGTTACATTCTACAATAGTAATATTTTCTTTCATTTTATAACAGAAAAAAAAAAAAAAAAAAAGCCAATAGCATAAAATGTGAAGTCGAGGGCCTACACCAAAGCATCCTAATTTACTTCAAACTTTGGACTAGCTCGTGGAGGACTCAATGAATATGTTGGAAGGCCTTCATCCGTGACCATTTTAAACTGAGTGGCCAGTCGGCAATAAACCCTATGAAGAAATCCAAAAGAAAAAACGCATAGCAAAGCCATCCCCAAAGTGAGTATGATGGCAATGTAGACAAGCTCCATAACCCTACATGAAGAAAACATTTGTAGAAGTTAAAACTCAATTAATATATGTATACATTAATAAAAATGAAGCTGGATATATCATTGTTGGTTATTAATAATAAGGTGGTGATTGCTATATACATTGATTATTGATACCAACTTACCAAGGAATGCAGCTATTCCGTTACTGAAATGTTTTTTTTTGCAAACTCTGGCTTCCACGAAGTTGTTTGTATGCTTGGGAATAATTAAAAAATTCTTTGAATATTAAATATGGTTCAAATATGTTAGAGCGTTTTGTTATTTGGAGCTAATAGGTGTGGATCTGAAGGTCAGGTTACCAACTCCATCCTTAACGTAGAATATGGTCTTTGTGGTGTTGTTCTCTTTGGAGACCTCTACATGCGTGATAGGGA
This sequence comes from Amborella trichopoda, assembly GCF_054954075.1. Taxonomy (NCBI): domain Eukaryota; kingdom Viridiplantae; phylum Streptophyta; class Magnoliopsida; order Amborellales; family Amborellaceae; genus Amborella; species Amborella trichopoda. The sequence continues at coordinate 10,587,382 of NC_142336.1, forward strand.
TACCATATCCCTTAAACCTTTAGGTCACATTGGATAAGAGGCTCTCCAAGTCCTGTATCGTGAACTCAAGTCTCACTTCCCTAGAGGCTCGCCCCATTCTGCCTCTCCACCTCATAAAGCACAGGGTACCTGTCTGTATGCCTTTTGTAAAACTCTTGGACCCTCTTAGTATCAACCATCCCATAAAACACCACGTAATCCATGTCTGTTAAAGTACAAACAACATCCAACAAGAGCTTCGGCCTATCCTCACAACTCACGGAGACCACCGAGTACCCCCTCTCACCACACCCCTTCACCATTACCAATGGACCAATGTCTTAGTCATGGCTCGAGCCTACCGCACGTTGACTCAAGCCCACCTTCCTCTCGTAGTCCCGATCGGTGAACATCATTTGATGCAATCTCCTTTCAATGTGTGTCATGCCAAGGCCAACCCATGGTCTTTGCTCTCTTATCATCATTGTCACCTTTCAAAATATTACGAAGATGGGCCTGGATCCAAGAGACTCGGTCAGAAGTGTCGTCGAGTGGGGAGCCCGAGTCGATGTTCTTGATGTAGGTTACATAGGGAATTAAAGCATTGTCGGTTCACATGGTGGCCTTGAAGCCATTGCAGTGGTTAGTGAGGATCAACAAGATAGGTCCCATCCATTGCTACAATTGCAGCAGTGCATACAATATTGCCTATGACAACCCTAGGAGCATTGATTCTTATGATAAGCGTCTTGTATTCATCCAAGGAAGTCCCATCCATTATCCCTTGCTAGCTCAAAGAGGTCTCAAGGTTGAAACATTAAATCGAACTCGAGTTCCTCTCTTCCTCAAAGAAACGTTGCTTCTGTTGTTAACAATCTTAGCAAATTTTACGCCCCCTGGGCTCCTCACGAGTGGACTTGACCCCGCCCAACCAGAAGCAAAACCTACCATAAAAGTTAGGCTATAATTTGATTGTTTAGAGCCTAGGCTCTATACAAACTGCACCCTTTTATTATTGGGCTTGAAAGCCTTGAATGAAGAGCCTCGCCATCGGTTTTCAGGGTACAAGCTGTGTTTTCCAAATAGTAGATGTAATACAAGTCTAATTGATCCATGATGATTGTAGTAAGTCTCGTAGTGGGGATAATGAGACCGAATTTATGCTCACCACCTCCTTTATGATATTGTGGAACAATTATGATAAAAAATTTAGCATTCAATTATCAATAATTTGTGCTTATGGCCAAGCTTGGATACCAAAAGAAAAGGATTTGACAAACCAGTATTCCATTAAGGAGTTCGTCCAGCTATGAATCAGGTAATTTAGCGTCATTGCCAAAAAATTAAAAAAATTACAAAGTGGATGCCTTTAAATATTATATATAGGATACACCTTGGGATACATATGATACATGCCTGCATTAACTTTAAACTTATTAGTTAAAGACCATTTTCCAGATAGCTTGTGTAGTGAACAGGAACAAGGGTTGGGCAAAGGATTATAGTGTGGAAATAGATGCTTTAGGTTGGCCCTTACAAACTATGTGATTTGGGCATACTTTTTTTAAAAAATAAAATTTAGGGTACATTTGGAATTTTTTTGGGAAAATATTTACACATGTAAATTGTGTTTCATAAATTTGTTTGGTGTGAAATGCATATGTAAATAAATCCCATGGTAAGCATTTTTACCATGAAATGATCTAATTCAAAGTAAGACAAAACTTCACCTCTTGAGGTAGGGAAACATTCCCCGTGCTTTTATTTTCACATATTGACCCACTATTCACTATTTATAATATAATATATGTTATATAATATTTTCTTTATATATCAAATAATATATTTAACATATAAATTTATTTCAATAATATTTAATGCATAATATATAAATAATATTTTATATAAATGATAAATTATTTTAGGGTGTGGTTTGCAAAAGGTTGCAACCTATTTTTTTTTACAAGTGCACATAATTTTATTGATTACCAAAGGTGCAGACACCCCATTTTGAATTTGGCTATTTTTTCCTATTTTTCATATTTTTTCTAATTTTTAAATCCCTAAAAATACCATAGAATACCTAGTAGACCCTTAAAGACCATCCGACCCAAATACACCATAGTCTACCGTTTTCTATGGTCCATAGTCTCTTGAACCATAGTCCCAACCTTCTAGAATATCCTATAGAGTCTCCAATATAATCCTAAAACCCTAAGAAACAATATTAAAATCTAGAAAGTTATCCTAAACACTAGAAAATATGAAAAACCAACTTAGATAGAAGCTTTGGAGATAAGTATAATCAAGAAAATATGAAATTTGGATCAAAATCAAGAAGATCAGCGAAATCCTGAAAAATTATGTGACTTTATCTTAAACACTACATTTTGTGGCATTTAAGCCAAAAGTCTGCAAACGCTCCGTTTTGTGGCATCTAGACCTCTTGACCCAATAAGCTCAAATTTTTTATAAAAATGTAAGGACCAAAGTTTTCAGCCATGGTTGCATGCACAGCGGTAAGAATCTGCTTTCAAGGGCGTAGCGCCGGCTGTGTTTCGCCGCGTGTGTAGCGCCGACAATGTTTCGCCGTGTGTGTAGCGCCAGCTGTGTTTCGCCGTGTGCGTAGCACCAATTGTGTAGCGTCGTTCTGACGTGCATGAGTTGTAAGTGCCACCTGTTGAGTGCATGATATCTTAAGTGCCACATGTCCAGGCATGGTACCACTTGGACAGCTACCCCAACTTCATGAGTACTTAACTCTTCCCTTTTACCCACGCCATTCATGCTTCCCTCATCTCTTCTCTCTCTAAGGTAAAAGTTTGGAGAAGCTACTGTGGGAGGCAGCCACTGCTGGAGTAAAAGAAGGTTTGGAAAAGGCACATCTGCTATTCAAGTAAGTGGATCCATCACCATGGCAGTATAGTTACAAGAATTTATAGATTTTATTCTTATGAGATGAGTAACGAAAGAGTATGTTATGTGGCGATTTCATATGCTTTGTTCACTGAAATTTGGAGCTTTTATTTTATGATGAATGTGGATGCTAAGAATGAATGTATGATTCATAATTTCTGTAAGAGATGCATGTTTATGTATATACATTGTGAGAGGATAGTTGTTATCATGTTCTTCACCATGAAATTGAGGTTATGAAACATGTTCTTGGGGTATATGTGGCATTACTGTGAAATTCTAAGACTATATTTGTTTTTGTAGGGGGCTTTTAGACAACCAAACGAGGTCCAATTGACCTCAAATCACTGCCACTAGAAGAAATGCGAGTCTAGTAAAATGTTCATGTTTGCCTACTATCGAAATTCTTTATAAAAATGAAGTTATTTTTAAAAATGTAGGGGTATATAACTTCATTGCCACTTGAAAGAAATGCAAGTCTAGTAAAATGTTAATTGTTTTTCCTGGATTTTTCCACTGACACTGTTGTGGTCACTGATTTTAACAAACCAAAAAAGGCCCATTTCCTGTTAAACCATAGCCATTTGAAAGGTCTTGGAGTGGGCTAAATTTGCATGAAGAAATTATTTTGAAATTCGTTTTAGATTGAAAGTTATGCTTTATTTATGAAAATAGGTCACTGTGGATGTATACAGCAGTGTACAGCTAGTAAAACCCCATTGCCTTGAACCTCTAAGAGGACAAATGAGATCCAATCGTCTTCAAACCACCCCCATTTGAAAGATAGATGTATACTATAAAATTGGCTTCGAAACCATCTCCAAATTCTAAATGGATCAAAAGTTACGACCCTCTTTATAGTCAAACGTCACTATCTAAAATAACAAGAAATGTGAATTGTGATACTAATACTATGATACTGCTACTGTCTTACTGTGCTACTGCTACTATCATAATGTAATACTGCTACTGTCATACTGAGATACTGATTTTGTGATAATGTGACAATGATACTGTGATATTGGAACTGTGATAATGTGATACCGTGATACTGATACTGTAAGCCCTACTGATACCGACCACTACGAAATGGGCCACCCATTGGTAGTGGGCACTGTGATACTGCTTTATATTGTGATATATTGTTCAATACTGTTATGTCAGCATTTGTTGACTGTACCTCGACCCCAATGATAGAACTGGGGTTGGGAGGTGAAACTGGATAACAGGGTCGGTCGCTCCCCCCTAAATCTTTATTGACACTATGCATTGGGTCACCCAACGGTAGCATAACGCTCTCTCGTCAGAAGGGCACATGAAAAGGTCGTGTCTTGCAAGGCATCTGCCTATCAAATACTCTAAAGTGCACTGGGCATGTATGTGTGTGTGGGGGCATTATGAAGTGGGCCACCCACTTATTATTGTCCTCCCTCCTGAATAAGGGTAGAGGTTTTAGGCGGCAAGATTGGCTTCGCTTGAACAATGAAATTTCTACTTCAGGAGTAGGCCTCTCTAGTTTCTGTAATTGTGATCTGTTAACTTTACTCTTCTGCCTAAAGTAAAATGACTTATGACTTATACTCTGTGTATTGAACTGTTTTTCTTATTATACTGTTAGAATACTGAAAGGCATTCTAGAGGGCTTCCCCTTGATATTATGTGAATGTGTGCACTACTTACTACCACCACTATTATAATAGTTGGGATGCAATGGTGTAGATCTACCTACTGGACTGTTAGCTCATTCCATCCTATTTACGTGACTATAGAGTGAAGTGTTAGTCCTCGAACTGAAGAAAATTTTGGGCCATTAATGCCTTGAAGAAAATTGTTAAAACTTTTGGATATCTAATGAAATGGAAAAAGACTGGATTTTTGGTGTGATATCTGTCTTTATGTGTAGATTTTAGTTTTACTTTCATAGTTTGCTCTTGATTCCGTGTTTTCATTCGATTGAGCCACTCCCACCTCACGTCGCGGTCCCACACCTTGCCACTGCCGGTTTGTACGGTATAGGGCCAGGGGATGGGGTCGTAACAAAAAATCCACTGGGAATTATTCCCAATCAACTTAGAATTGACTTTTGAAGCCCATATAATGGTTCTATTTGGGTCATTCAAAGGGAACAAAAACCTTAGATCTAGATACTTGATCCCCAGAGAAAACCTAGAATTAAGAAGCCTAACCCTCGAGATACCAAAACCTTAGTTTTCTAAACTAAATCCTAGAGAACAAAGCCTTAGCCTACATCCTCTTGACCATTGTTTAGAGCTTTAGTTTTCAAACCCTAGGTTCTAGAAGCCATGACCTTAGATCTAAACTACAAAATCCTAGATTCAACTTTAACCTCTCTCAATCATCCATAGCCAATATTTCCAGCAGATCACAAAGTAAAAAGTCTACTAATTTCAAAGAGAAAAAGTGAAGGCAAGAAAAAGATGCGTAAATAACCAACTGTCTTGATATGGGTGGCACCACCACTTCAAGTGTCCCGGGCCAACCGGCCCGGGCAAGTAAACTTTTGTTTCCTTCTCTTCTTTAATTTTAGTTATTTTGATTATTTTAGGTAGATTTAATTTTGCATTAAGTTTCATTTATTTTGGCGAAAAGATCTTGCTAGCATTGCCAATGATTTCAAGTGAAATTGACCTTTCGAGGTAAATTAGTTTTAAATAGTAATTTGATCGTTCCCACGCATCTCTATCAAAAATTTAATTAACTAGTTTTTATAGTGATAGATCAGAGGATCTCAAATTTGAGATCTTCTCGACTTAACGCTGTCAACAAAAGGATAACATCAATTTTTAAAATTTATTTAAATAATATGTTGTAAACAAGAATACAACCATCATTCAATTTTATAAGATAATTGAATGATTTTTCTATTTTTAAATAGCATATCATTACTCTCTCTGAAGAGGCTGATCTCTCTCAAGACTTTCACAATTGGGATTCTCTGACCTTTGATGAAAAACACTCAATAACTCATGTCCTCCCAAGCATTGTAGCATTGACCCTTGAGTAAAGGTATTCTTCTCTACAATCCATGAGTTTCAATGCTAAATGGATTTTGGAAAAAATTCGTATAAAACCTTAATTTCTTGTATTATTTCATGGTAGACCCTCATTCCGGTTTTTTTCAAGAAGCATAAGAAAGCCCCTAAAGATTTCACCATAGCCTCTCATCTCTTATCTTCGTCATTTATAGACTTTTGACCATAAAAATTAAAAGTCAATAAAAGAGGGATGTAAAAGATGATGGAGTACGGCGAAATCCTTAAAGATTTCTTTAAGCCACTTGAAAGAAAGATAGAAAGAATGTCTACCGTGAAATAATACGAGAAATTAGAGTTTTATACGAATTTTCCTATGAATTTTCTTTGCAAATATTAAAATAATTAAAAAACTGACCGAATTAAAAAGTAAAAAGTTAAACAAAAAAGAAAGTTTTCTCTTTTGCTTTTTTATTATTTATGTTTTTCCTTTCTTATTTCTTTTTTTTCTTTGTTTATTTTTTCTATTATTATGGTATTCCATCATATGTTTCTTTTCCCCAGCGAAGAGCAGAGCGGGGGGAATCTACTCAATTGGCTTGTGTCATGCGAGGCAACCTTTTGTACTAAAGATCCGTATGTACTGTAGATTAAAATAATGAGAACATTGTTCAACAATTTTGGAATCCGTCTTCAAACAACATTTTCAAATCTTCCACCAATTTATAGTCCCAATGGTCGAGTTCACTGAAGGCAGTATTCATAGCATAGTAGCTCTCATGGAGAATTCCCAGAGCCATTTTCAATGACAGGAAAGCACATAACAAAATAAGAAAAACCTCCAAGTATGAACAAAACACTAAATCATTCACACCAAAATAACCTAAATAGTTATACCAAACTAGTCCTGAGATTTACAAAAAAAAAGAGAACTAAAATATTTGGTGATTAAAAAATAAACTCCAATTATACCCCCTGTCTCGGTGACTGCCTGATGTAGCTAGCCCCTGCGCCAGCACAAGTAGACCGTTTGCACGAGATACATCTGAGCTCCTCCTGCAGAGGTGGCATAGAAATTGGTTGTGTTTCTTGCTCATTTGTTTGTTCTTCATCCTCCTCCTCATCAACACCCCCCCCCCCTCCTCCCCTTCCATATCCTCCATCTCCTCATGCTCTCCTACAGTGAAACATGTCAATAAGAAAACAAGATATCCTAACAGTTCTATATTTATGACATAAGAGAGCATCCAAGTAAAAGTTCCACAATTAAATGCTTTTTCAATTCTAACAGTCAATCTATAAACTTTACAATTGTTAGATCTTCATTCTGGCAGCAATCACAGTCTCAGTTAGAGGGGCTGAGTTCTCCATGCTCTACCTTAAAAATCTTCAAGAGTGAAGTTTCTCTATGGTTAAGTTTTCAAGAATGAGCTTCTATTGTGGTTATCTACGAAACGGAGTTTGTGCTACAGTTAAAGCACTGTGGGTGAAGATCCACTACACTTAAACCTTTTTTGTGATTAAGTTGAAGATTACTTCTATAATCTTAATTTCAAATACTTTTTAAGGACCCTGAAGCCAACCATGGATATCTATTGTGTTAAAACAAATAAAGGAAATGTGTCAATCTGCACCATAGAGATTTAGCTTCAAAAATCTGTAAGAGGGAATTTTCCAATTCTGCCCTTCTGTCGAAACCAAAGTGGTTTTATGAAAAACCACTTAATATCAAGAGAACAACTTATGTGAGATGGTGTGCCAGGACTCCATCGAGCCCACTCAAACTTGGTCAAGTAATTTGGCCTGGTCCTTTTTGGGCGAGGATGAGCTTTCTCGAATTGTGTGTACAACTTGGGGATACTAATAACAATTAAAAAATTCCAAAGAATATAAAAAATGGTATTCATCTATGATTTCTTTTTAGCAAGATTGATTTTTTTTAGCAAAGATTGATGAGTGTTTTTTTTGCGAAAAATCCCTATTTTTATATTTTTCTTTTCTTAAGGAATTTTTAAAATGCCCCAACTATAAATCTATTTTTTTTTTTATCCATTTTTCCAATTTTTTTAAGCTTATTGTACTCTTTAGGGTTGTTTTTTGTTTAATTTTGATTTTATTTTATTTTTTGAATTTTTTTCTTTTTTTTTTTTCCAATTTTGTAGACATCGCCCTTGAATTTTGACTAAAGGTCCAAATCCATGATGGTTTCAATAAGAAATGAGAGTACTCCATTAAGAATTTTCATGTTTTTGCATGAATATTCGAATATTGATATGTTCTTTCCCTGCATGAACTACTATTCAGCATTTAATTTACATCACACAAAAGGATAAACATAGAATTATCATGGAATAAGTATATCAACATACATGGACTACAACAAAGCATAAAATTAGTAACGTACGATCTAAAAATAAAATGATAGACGACGTTGTTGTTCTTCTTGGTCACGCTAGTGCCATTGATTGAATTCGTTTGACAATTCATTAATTCGATCTAAAAACGAATCATCGATATTAGCAGGCGTCTGACTATTCCCAAATCCCTGAGTGTTAGTGTTTTGTTGTGTTCCCAATCCAAAATCCTCGAAGCTTGTCCATCCTTCATGCTCACCTGCACTGTCGTGCTCATCCCTACACTGTTGCTGTTGGGACTCGATATGTGAATAATATGGCTGGGATAGGGTGGCCTCAGAATCATCATCTCTCTCATTTTCTCTTAGACACCCTTTCCACTCCCCCTCATTAAGTGCAATATCACCGACATCTCCAACGAATTCTGGATACGTTGGCTGGCGACTTCCTCTTTCATGCTGCTCATCACTTTCTTCAAAATCTTCATCACCGATAGCCTCAAGGAACGCTCTCTTGTGCAACATTGGCTCCTCCTCTTTTATTACCCATTGGTCTGCTGTGTCTGTGACAAATATTGTGTCTAAGTCTATCGGCCCATAGTCTTCAAGCTTCCTTCTTATTTGTCGCTCTCGGAGGTTTACATTATAATGAACGTAGAGTAGTTTATGAAGCTTCTCAGAAGCAAGTCGATTCCTCCTAGTAGTATGCAACCATTGAAACGTACTTCAGTTGCGCTCACAGCCAGTAGCTGAACATGTCTGGGAGAGCACCTTGATTGCTATCCTCTTTAGGTGAGGTGCATCAGTACCATATATCTCCCACCATTCAGCTGGATTAAAATGTAAAAAGCATTGTAAGGGCAAGAACAATTCATAAGATAAAATATATGAATGAATAAAATATTAGCGAGGGGATAACCTGGATCCATCATAGTTCGAGAATTCCTGGCAAGTCTAGTTCCGAAGGATCCTATAGCATCCATATAGATAGCAAGCGAAAGCAAATATATTACGTTTTAGTGCATTATTCCTCACAAATATAACAACTCAATGAAGTTCTTACCCAAACATTAAATAATACCTCTTGTATTGCTACTACTTGGTTTCGATGGCTTCTCTTCAACATTGCAATAATGTATCTGACCCTTTCCATAATCTTGTGGGATTGTTCAGGTGTCAAATAGAAAAATTTTGGGTTGAAGTAGTAACCTACAAAATATATAAGTAGAAAAATGTCATTTACAATTTCTTAAAAAAATGATTTAAAATGAAACATTGTAATGATATACATATATATTTACCAGCATAATGAATTGGACGTCCAAATTTGGTGTTCCACCTCCTTTCTATAATCTCGATCACTTTGCTAGCAAATTACACTTCTCCCCAGTAGCTGATTTCGCCCTCTCAATACCTTCATAAAGGATACCCATGGTAGCTTTCTTGTCAGCATCCACCATTCTTAACACCGTGACCAAAGGGGCACTGACCTCTACAACACTTGAACATCGAGACCAGAACCTCTTAGTTGAGACTATGTTGTCCACTTTTATACCGCTATTGGACTTCGAAAGGTGGTCATTTAACTACTCTTCACAGGTAAACAATCTCTTTAATGCACCTTCAGATTCTCGAATGGAGTCCACAGCTAAGTAATCGATCGCAAAGCGGGTTATGGCAGGCTTGATTATCTTTTTTTTCCTAGAGTGTTCTCTAAACAGAAATAAAATTTTAGTGGTTGTATATAAATCTCGACACCAACCTTGCTTCCTCTAGAGTCTCCTTTACAATTTTGATCTCACCGATCTCCACTAACATAAGATCGATGCTGTGTGCAGCACAAGGGGTCTATACTAGATGTTTTCTCTTATCCATCAACTTGCTGCCCGCAGAAACACATGCACGCGCATTGTCCGTAATAAACTGGACACATGCTTATCTCCCACCTCCTCCACTATCTGATCATATAGTCGTACGTAGAAGTTTGCATCCTTCTTCGTCCCTGATACGTCTTTGCTAGACAAAAAGCTGTACCTTTTGGAAAATAGGCCAAGAAGTTTAAAAACTCCTTTTTGCTAACTTTTTTCAACCAACCGTCACTCATGAGAGTAATGCATGTCCTTGGCCAACTCTCTTTATATTCTTTGATCCACTTTTTAACTTCCTCCACCTCTTCATCTAATATTGGCCCACTGAGCTCATATGCCGTCGGGGATTTTACCCCGGTCTCGACTCTGTAGATTGCACTGACCATAGGTGGAAAATATGAGCTATTGGCTACATCAAAGGGAATCCCTTTATCATAGAACCATTTACCAACATATCTCCCCAACATGTTTCTTGTACCTTTAACCATGCCTTTTAGGATCATTTGTTGCTACTTCGGCTTTGAGAGAAATGGATCTTTACGATCATGACCTGCAATACTGGCACGCCTAGGTAACCTAGAAACAATTTCTTTAACATTTGATTCTCCTTGGTACATATTGCCACCAACCCCTCCATACATATTTGAGCTGGGCCCGCCATACATGCTCGAGCTAGGCCCGCCATGCATATCTGAGCTAGGCCCACCATGCATGTCTGAGCTAGACCCACCGGGCATTCTAAACCCACTTTCCCTCTAATATTATTCATGTAAACTCAATCTTGTGGCCATGTGTAGCTCATTATTATATTGCTCTTCTAGATCATTATTATATTGCTCTTCTGTATCATTCCTGCTTGATGGCGTATATAAACTAGCTATCTCCTCATTTATCCTATGTTTGGCAATTTTTTTACCTTTGTTAGCATTAAGAATTGCCGCCATCTGTTTTTTTACATTACTAGGGACACATAGCATGCAGAAACTTCTTCCTTAACCCCTGCTAAGTGTTGCTTGAACCTATGTACCCCACTACTTATTACTCTTTAACAGTAATTACAAATAATTTTGTCTTTTTTGTTGGGATCAAGTCTGACCCCATGTTGCCATGCAGGGTCTTCTGCAGATCTTGACATGATTCAACTGTTTTAAGATGTAAAAAGTATAAAATTAACCTGACAGTTCAAAAAGAAAAATAATCACCATGTGTAATGATAATATGTTGGGGTAGTTCATGTAGTCATATTTGTTGTTATTTGTTATTGCAAAATACCTCTATTGACAATAATATTTTCATACATATCAATTACAAACATTCAGGATAATATAATACAAAATGCAAGCTCCAAACATGGCTACAACTCAATTATCAAGAACATACATTTTTTGCATTACAAGATTAATAATAAAAATAATTCTTCACAGAGCCAGCTAACATCAGTCATTCCAACTAAAAAATGCATGAACAACAGATAAAAAAAATATAGTTTTGCATTAAAAATATAATAACATGCATTTTTTTGCATAAATAATCTATCAACATACAATTGTTTCAAAAAAAACTTTAACAATAAAAATTTAAACTATGGTTTAATACCTCATGATAATTAAAACCTTGTCACGATTTTCACATCTTTTCGGAAAATCATCATTTTTCAAAAAATTCGATCATGGAAAAAAAAAAAGTACAGCAAACTCAAACAATAAAAATTAAAAATTGGGTTTAATACATCATGATAATCAAAACCTTATCACGATTTTCACATCTTTTCGGAAAATCATCATTTTTCAGAAAATTCGATAATGGATAAAAAGAAATAAAAAAAAAAGGTACAGCAAATTTCAAAAAACTCAATCATGGATTAAAAAAAAAATCACAAATTTTCAAAAAATTCGATCATGGATTAAAAAAAACATCACAAATTTTCAAAAAATTCAATCATGGATTACAAAAAATTCGATCATGGATTACAAAAAATTCAATCATGGATTACATAAAATTCGATCATGGATTACAAAAAAAAAAAAAAGCAAAAAATTCAATCGTGGATTACAAAAAAAGAAAAAAACAATTCGATCATGGATTACAAAAAATTCAATCATGGATTACAAAAAACTCTATCATGGATTACAAAAACAACAAAAAATTTGATCATGGATTACAAAAAAAAAACAAACATTTCGATCATGGATTACAAAAAAAAACAAACATTTCGATCATGGATTACAAAACATTCGATCATGGATTACAAAAAATTCTATCATGGGTTACAAAAATAAAAAATAAAACAAAAAATTCAATCATGGATTACAAGAAAAAAAAACAAACATTTCGATCATGGATTACAAAAATTCGATCATGGATTACAAAAAATTCTATCATGGGTTACAAAAACAAAAAAAAAAACAAAAAATTCGATCATGGATTACAAAAAAAAAAAAAAATTCCATCATGGATTACAAAAAAATCGATTAAGTATTACCAAAAATTCGATCATGGATTACAAAAAAAAATTAAAAAATTAAAAAAAAAATAAAATTCTGTTCTTCACAGAGCCATCTTACATAAGCCATTTTAACTCAAAAATCCACCTCTAAGTGAATAAATTACATCCAATTGAGTACATTTTCTGATAAACAACAATATAAGGAATCAAAACCCTAAATTTTGAACACATTATTTCTAATATATCATGAAAAAAAAATCAAAAGGCGGAAAAAAAAAAAAAAAAAACAGCGGAAATTTGGTTCCGCAGACATCTCTGTGTTCATCTAAAATTTCATGTTGTAATTGACCAAATTACATAAAATTGAATACGTTACATCATAATAGACACAATAAAGATTAAAAACCCTACAAATTGAACTCATTATCTTCAAAATGTGCAGCGAAATTAATCTTATGGCGGAAAAAAAAAAAAAAACCCAAACTTCTTACCTAGTTTTGTGAACCGAAGCCTTCAATCTCCAAAAAACTCTATTTTTCTCAACGATTATCACAAATTAGTAACAGAAGGTTTTGATGAACAACTTTACAATCAAATGCCTATAAATTTTGAAAGATTCATGCCCTATTTGGCATGAAACACAAGGAAAGGAGGAAACCCTAAAAATGCAAGTTTCTTGATCCAAAATCACCAAATTTCTCAACCATTTAATCCGTGTAAAAGCTGAATAAGCTGTTTAAAGCCTGCAAATTAGATCACATGCCAAAACAAACAAGAAAAATGATCAAGAAATGACAAATTTCAAAGAATCCCGTGAAGAACACTGTGCAACCAATGTTCTTCACAGGACTTGCCGATTCCGCACAGTGAATCGGCGAGCCACTGTGCAGAATCGTCCAGTTCTCTCTAGAATCGGACGATTCCCGATTTTTTCAGCTATTCGCGTCGCCCATGACGATTCTCGAGTCGAACCGGGCGAGTCCGGTTCGACTCGGCGTTTTTTTAAACACTGGTTTCAACTATGCATGACTTAGCACTGAAATGTTTAGTGACAACAGCAGCAGCGGGGCACTAAAATTCTTAGCGACTGGCGAGGTGCTAAAACCTATTTTCTTCTTGAAAATTCTAGAAATATTGGTCTGGCTATTGGTCAAAGCTTTGACTGTTTTGGATTAGTTTGGGACATGATTTTGATTGGATTTGACCTAGAAATTCTATTCATAAATTAAGTAGAACTTCTAATTTTAATCAGAATAGAGCCCAATTGAAGCCTGTGTAAACCCCCCTGTAGTTCCTTTTAATTCATAACCTAAAATAGCATAAAAACCTATTAGAAATTAGAGAGAAAGCCCCTTAACCTAAAGAAACTAGAGCAAACCCTAGAAACCCTCAAGCCTAAAGAAAACCTTAGAGAAACCCTGGAGCTAGGAAACCTTAGGTGACTCAACCCTAAGCCAAACCTTAATTCTCTACCAAACCCTAATTTCAAAAAAATCTTGGGAAGAACATGCACTAAGCATCAAAATCCTACAAATAATATGTCATAGATAGAATTTAGTATGTGCAAAGGTTGGGTTTGTAGAAAAGTTTTAGAAGAGCATGAAACTCACTATAATATGGCCAAGGTACTGACAAATATTGTATAGTAAAGCTTTAAAAGCCTCTTTGAGCATCTACGAATGAACCGATAGAAATTGATGGAGAACAAGGATAATCTAGTTTTTGTGAGTCGGTAACTAGTTAAATATTTTATGGGAGTGTATACTATGATATTATTTATCTTTGGTACAAAGAGATTACAATTATTCCTAGCCATTAGATGTCATACTGGATGGTTTAGATGTGTCAAGAAGTTCGATTTTTATTTATTTATATATTTTGAAGTTTGACTATAGTCAATGATACTCTTACAACCACCCAAGTTGAAATTTGACAGACAACAGTGATTATGACCCCATTATACCAAAATTAAATTATCGCTTTGTATACTTTTTTTATACTTTAATGTCCAAATTACCATGAAATTATTGTTGGATATGGTGATTATCGAAAATCACCCAACATAAGGAAATCCCATATTATATGGGATTGGGTTTGCTATTGATAAGTTTCCTAAAAAAAATAGAATTCCAAAAAGATTAGGACTATGGCTCTTGGTTCTTGAAATATATGTAACATATATATGAAGTTTTTTATTTGATGCGGTTTCCTTACCTTATATATATGGGATGTAAGTGTAGAGAATTTGTTTGCTCTATTTGGGTCACAATATGGGAAGGTTGACTTCTTCTAAGGAGAGAAGCATGGCCTCTTCCACATTAACAAGGCCTTCCTTTAGAGAAAAGAGGGCTTCCTATAGAAAGAAACACCATGGATGTGCCTCCTGTATCTTGAGAGACTGGTTTCTTGTAGAGAAACAGTTCCCATGAAGATTTTAGGTGGTTTCACTTTTTAAAGAGAGAAAATCTTGGTTGCACTCAAAGATATCTTCCTGGACAATGGTTTAGCTATAGAATAGAGATGGGTCTATTCCTAGATAGTGGTTTAGCTGTGAAATAGAGATGAAAGATCGACGAGTGGTACTGATTACAAGACTAGGTCTAAAAGGGTTTACTCAACAGGGTTTTGTTGAGGGTTATAAAGGTAACTCTATGTCCCAAAATATGTAATGTAACTTTTATTAGTATAATAGATTTCAGTTTGTCGTGCCCGTAGATGTAGCCCTCTTGGACTGAACTATATAAATCTTTATGTTCTTGTGGTGTGTGTTTCATGCTATTTCTCGTATTATGCCTCTGCTCTCTCCTATTTTGTTTCTAGCTGGATAAGTACATGATCTTGCTAAGATTCTTGTTTTCGTATCTAAGAGAGTTCTTAAATTCTAACAAATGCTATCAGAGCCATGGTTCAATACAAGGCTAGTGTTTATGCATTCGATTGAAAAAAAACATATGGAAGAGTATGCAAGCATTTTATTTGAGATTGAGAAATATGTTGGCAAGTATTATTTTCAACATGAATAATGAAAGAATTTATTTGAGAAAAGATGAAGAATTCATAAAGCTATTCAATAGATGTTGACTTGGTGAGCAGGTGACTTTGATATCAAAGTGAAGATTATTGGATATGGTGATTATCCAAAATCACCAAATATAAAGAAATCCCATATTATGTGGGATTGAGTTTGATATTGATAAGTTTCCTAAAAAGAATAGAATTCCAAAAAGATTAGGAATCTAGATATATCTATTGGTTCTTAAGATGTATATAACATTTATATGAAGTTTCCTATTTGATGTGGATTCTTAACCTTATATATATATATATATATATATATATATATATATATATATATATATATAGAGAGAGAGAGAGAGAGAGAGAGAGAGAGAGAGAAAGAAAGATAAATGATCCTATAGGACCCTCTCCCACCCATGTGTGTAGGACACCAAAGGATCACCATTGAATTTCACACGGATCTCTAAAAAAGTCAAGTCTCACACCCATGTGACAACTTTTTTAAAGATCCGTGCCAAATTTAATAGTGATCCTTTGGGGTCCTATACACATCGATGGGAGAAGGTTCTATAAGATCATTACTCATATATATATATATATATATATATATATATATATATATATATATATATATATATATATATGGGATGAAAGTGTAAAGAATTTGTGTGTCCTATTTGGGTCACAATATGGGAAAGGTGCTTCCTCTAATGAGAGAGGCAGGACCTCCTCCGCATCGGCAAGGCCTCCCTTTAGAGAGGTGAGAGCTTCCTACAAAGATAAACACTATTGATGTGCCTCTTGTAGATTGAGAAGCTGGTTTATTGTAGAGAAGTAGTTCCCATGAAGATTTTGTATGGTTTCACCTTTTAGAGAGAGAAAGTCTCGGTTGCTCTCAATGTTCTCTTCCTGAATAGTAGTGTTACTGTGGAACATAGATAGGTCTATTCATGGACAGTGGATTAATTGTGGAATAGAGATGAGAGATCGACGGGTGGTGCCGATCTAAAGACTGGGTCTAAAAGGGTTTACTCGACTGGGTTTTGTCGAGGGTTATAGAGGTAACTCTATGTCCCAGAATCTGTGATGTAAGTTTCATTGGTATAATGGATTTCAGTTTGTCGTGCCCGTGGATGTAGTCCTCTTGGGGTGAACTACATTAATCTTTGTGTTCTTGTGGCTTGTGTTTCATACTTTATTTATCATATTATGTCTCATACTCTCTCCTCTCTTTTTTTTCTAGCTGGATAAGTACAGAATCATGGTGGGATCTAACTTTTAGAATTCTTGTTTCAGCATATAGGAGGGTTCTTAAATCCTAACAAGTGGTATCAGAGCCATGGTTCAGTACACGGCTAGTGCTTGTACATTTGGCTGAAAAAAGCACATGGCAAAGTATGCGAGTGTTTTATTTGAAGAGGAAAAATACATTGACGATCACTATTTTAAGCAAGAATGATGAAAGAATTTATTTGAAGAAAGATAAAGAATTCATAAAGCTACCAAATGGATGTTGGCATGGTGAGCAGGTGATTTTGATATCAATGTGAAGATTGTTAGATATGGTGATTATCAAAAATCACCCAACATAAGGAAATCTCATATTATGTGGGATTGGGTTTGATTATTGATAAGTTTTCTAAAGGAAATAGAATTTCAAAAAGATTAGGACTCTGGATATATCGTTTGGTTCTTGAGGTATATGTAACATTTATAGGAAATTTTCTATTTGATGTGGATTCCTAACTTTATATATATATGATGAAAGTGTAGAGTATTAGTGTGTCATATTTGGGTCACCATATGGGAAAGGTGGCTTCCTCTAAAAAGAGAGGCAGGGCCTCCTCTACATCGACAAGGCCTCCCTTTAGAGAGAAGAGAGCTTCCAACGAAGAGAAACACCGCGGATGTGGCTCTTGTAAATTGAGAGGTTGGTTTCTTTTAAAGAAGCGATTCCCATAAAAATTTTGGGAGGTTTCACCTTTAAGAGAGAGAAAGTCTCGGTTACTCTCAAGGTTCTCTTCTTAAACAGTGGTTTAGCTGTGGAATAAATATGAGTCTATTCCTGAATAGTGGTTTTGTTATGGATTAAGATAAGATATCGATGGGTGGTGCCGATCGGGAGATTGGGTTTAAAAAGGTTTACTTGACTGGATTTTGTCGAGGGTTATGAAAGTAACTCTATGTTCCAAAATCTGTAATGTAACTTTCATTACTATAGTAGATTTCAGTTTCTCGTAACCGTGGTTGTAGCCCTCTTAAAGTGAAATACGTAAATCTTTATGTTCTTGTGGTGTGTGTTTCATGTTTTATTTATCATATTATAGCTCGTGTTATCTCCTATTTTGTTTCTAACTGAATAAAGTATACAATTTTGATGGGATCCAACTTTTAGGATTCTTATTTTCACATCCAAGAGGGTTCTTAAATCCTAACAATTATTGAAAGAGAAAATTTTTAACTTTTTAAGAGTTTGGCTACCAAGTAAATGTCATTATCAATGCAAAAAAAAAGTCCAAAAAATCGAGCCAAATCACTGGAAAATGAAGAAGAAATTGGTTTTGCAAATTAGCTTGCTATTCACTTGTCATATCACGGCTATAAAGTTCAATATATATTGTCAAACGTCATAGAAAAGTATGTGCAGCAAGTTGCTTGGGTTGGTTACCTGTTAAAGGTCAAAATGGGGGCCGACAATTCAAGAAAACTTGTCAAGTTCACTAGAAATTTGATATGGAATGAGATGAGCTTTTGTGTCAAATCATATCAAGTTTTATTAAAATGAAAAATCTATATTCTAGTTCAAAAAAAGAAGACTTTGTTTGAGACAAATAACATGAATACCCTCAACGTTCTGTGTCAAATCATATCAAATTTTATTAAAATGAAAAATTGTAAGGTTTGGAGCCCACAACAACCAGGGCATAATTGTAATATACCTTGAGAGAACGACCTTGTTACTTGTTATAGGTTCCAAAACTAGAAACAACTTGAATTAAAAGAAAATTGTATTTTTTATTTGGAACCTACAACAAGTGAAGGGTTACTATATTTTGAACTAATGTTTTGAAATACATAATTTGGATTGTTGCTTCAGACAAAGAATTGGCGGGGATTGGCCATGTTCCTAGTTGGAATCTAAAGGAACTGGTAGGGACTGGCCGTGTTCCTAGTTGGAATCGAGAAGCAACCTGATTCCTTTAGATTCGCCGGCTGATTCTCATTATATAGTTTCCCTTGAGAGGCAAAAATCTCTATATATTTTTTACATGTCCCTAGATGTTTTAGAAATGGTTAATGATTTTCAAATGCATCAATAGGAATGGAAGCCTAAACCGTTAACTAGGGCTTACGTAGTGTTACCACCACGACACCAACCCCATTCCCGAGAGAGGCTAAAGTTGAGGCTAGTATACAAATTACCTTCCTTGTTCTACACCAAAAAACATAATTAAATAAATAAATTATAACAAAGTGATTAGATGTTTATGAGTGGGATTATAGAGACAATTAACACCTTTTGACATCATATAACTCAACCACCACACTCATTTGTGAGGTGGTTTGACCATTTTCTTTAGGTCGTCCGGTTGGATTGGAATCACCCAGTTTGACTTGAGATTAGTGGGCCAGGGATCTGGTTTTCAGGGATTCACTACAAGGGGTTGATTCTCCCATATCTTACTTTTACTTTTATGTTAACTTAATCGCAGATCCAGATCGGTACAATGGGGATCAAGTCCGAGGGCAATTCAATTTTTAAAACTGCTAATATTTTTCCAATAATGACACATAATGGTAGAATAAAACTCAATTTATATTACTCATTTCTTTACCGGTTACATGTCATAGAATACAGTCATATTAAAACTTAAAATTCCGAAAAAACTAAAAATACAAATTTTATATAAAATATAGTAAGATGCACCTCAAAAACCCTTAATTTTGAATTTATAACCAAGGGGCACACATACATTGGAGGGCCCAAAATAAAAAAACACCTCAACACTAAAAAATACAAATTAATAATTGTTATTAGACCATTTATCTTTATTAGAAGATGTCACATTTGTTGTGCACCATTAGATATCACATTGGATGGCTTGGGTTGTGACACAAAGTCCGAGAATTCTTTTTTGAACTTTGAGTCTAGTCAATTGTACACTCACAACTATCTAATTTGAAATATGATGAACAAGAGTGATTATGACCTCCTTGTATTAAAAGTAAATAATATCTCTGTGTATTTTTTTTTATAACAAACTCTTAGAAAAAAAAGTGCTTTTTCATATAAAAAGGGGTTAAAATATGAAAGATTTTTATTTTTTAAAAAAAATTTGCCCAAGCACAATAGACTCTTTGAGCACAAAATAGTGCTTTTCTATAGAAAAGAGGGTGAAAATATGAAAGATTTTGTTTAAAAAAAAAAAAACTTGGCCAAGCACTTGCTTGACTTATGATATTATAATTTTATTGTTTAAAAAGCCACACAAAAAGACTATTTACTTTTAGTATAATGAGTTCACAGTCACTTTTGTCCATCAGATTTTAAATCAAACGGTTGTAAGTGTGTTGTTAACTAGATTTATAGTGCAAAAGAAATTTCTCGAACATCGTGACATATGCCCAATCCATCCAATTTGAAATCTAATGAATCGGAGTGATTGTAACCTCCTTATAACATAGTAAATGGTCTCATAGTATACAATCTCACTTATTTATGGGTGTGGTTTGTATAAAGTTGAGGCTCTAAACAATCAAAATAAAGCACACTTTCAAATAGTATCGAAAAATATGGTTTCAATTTTGGATATCTTTGTGATAGTCTTAAAATATATTTTTATCTTTAATTATAAAATTTAAAACTTTAAAAATAGTGTAGACCGAGTAAATCTATAAAAACTTGAATATCTTAAAAATTGACGGTCCAAAAATATCTTACAAAGTGCACTATTTTCAAAACTTAAAATCCTTTTTTTTTCTCATGTCCATGCATCTTGATATCAAGATGATCAACTTGAGGATATTTGGGCATCAAAACAAACCTCTTTTACTGAAATTTTTGAGGTGGATTGTAATTTCCGTTGCTTTGGTTTTGCTATAAATTTACCACTATATATATAGAAAACTATGTTATAGATTTACGACATCTACAAATTGTATACGCTGGTAGTTATACAATGCATCCACCAACCGTTTGGACAGAGAAGGGAGGAGATTAACTGTTGTTAGGAGATGGCTCTGCGATACTCAACTTGTGTACCTTTTCATGCGCAGGACTCCTGCACTGTGAGATATTTTGGGAACGCAAAGATTGCTCCTTTTGCTCCTTCGGTATCTTAACGGGTGTGGTTTGTATAAAGCCTAGGCTCTAAACAATCAAATTAAGAGCTTATTTTTAAAAAGTATCGACAAATATAGTTTCAATATTAAAAATCTTTGTGATAGTTATAAAATATATTTTTATATTTACTTATGACGTTTCGAGCTTCAAAAATAGTGTAGATCGACATATCTATAAAAACTTGAAAATCTTGAAAATTGATGGTACTAAAATGTGTAACAAAATACACTATTTTCAAAACTTGCAATCCATTTTTTTCTCATGTTCATACATCTTGATGTCGAGATGATCAATTTGAAGATATTTGGATATCAAAACAACCTCTTTTAATGAAATTTTTGAGATAGGCTCAAATTTGATTGTTTGAGATAGGCTCAAATTTGATTGTTTAGAACCGAGGCTCTTTATAAACTTTTCCCCTATCTATAATGAAAGCTTACCATTTAAAAAAATAATAATAATAAAGATTTGCTCCTTTTCACACTTTGTTGACCAATGATAGAGAGAGGTGGAAAATTTTGTGGATATGGGTGTTACGGTAAAAAGAGAGGCACAATATTAGGCGTATGAGGTAGAGAGAGAGAGCACATTGAACGTATGAGGCCGGTATAAATAGAGGACGTATACAGCTTTTCTAAAACTCCAGCGTATCAACATTAAGATACTGAAAGCCGTTCCAAAAGTCGACTGGGGCGGACTACTCGGCCCATACCCTAGCTGAGTGCGCAACCAAGTAGTGGGAAACTATTAAAAAAATAAAAAAATAAAAAAATCATGAAAAAAAGAAAAATATACTCGAGATAAAATTTAATAAGGAAAAAGTTTATATATGGAGGCCACTTTATAATGTAGAACTACGGATGCTGCTCAAAAATCCATCGGAAAAAGTAATTTTAATGTTGAAAACCCTTTGATTGATTATCTTGACATTGAGATGTATGACTATAAAAAATAAAAATATTTTAAGTATCAGAAATAGTGTCTTTTACTACATATTATCTACACCGTCCACTTTCAAGATTTTCATATGTTTATGGATCTACTTGATTTTAACCATTTTTAAAATTCAAATTTTTATAATTAGATATAAAAATAGATTTTGAGATAATCCTAATAACATTTTACATCAAAATTATCTACCATGATAAAATTTGAAGGACACCGTTCCTCTACACCTACGAAGGTGTCTGTATTCCAACTGCACCCATTTAATAAATCATAATTAATTGTGGTTGAAAAAATAACAAATAAATTGATTTTAAAAAATGATTTTGTGATTGCGGGTATTTTCAAACTTTCCCAAAAAGGATGGAAAATAAAAAAAAATAGAAAAAATTTCGTACAGAACCCTGATTCTCCATCTTATTTCATAATAGACCCTCATTTCATTTTTCTTTCAAGCGGTATAAATAAATCTCTAAAGATTTCATCGTACCCCATCATCTCTTATCTCTCTCATTTATTCACTTTTGACCATAAAAATCAACCCAACAAACATTTTTGTACCATTTCAACCCAATAAGAGAGAGAGAGATAGGGAGACCTCAACGTGGCATTGAGGGGTTAAGAAGACAAACATATATAATACAAATATATTTTTGAAACATTTTTGGAATAAAAGATATAATGGGGGAGATATAATGGGGTGGGTTAAAAAAATATTTGGGTTAAAAAGTTTTTGGAAATTTTTTGTGTTGAAATGGTATAAAAAAGTTTGTTGGGGTTAATTTTATGGTCAAAAGTGAATAAATGTGGGAGATAAGAGATGAGGTGCTACGGTGAAATCCTTAACGATTTTTTTATACCGCTTGAAAAACAAATAGAAGAAGGGTCTACCATAAAATAAGATGGGGAATTAGGGTCTTATACAAATTTTTCCCAAAAAAATATGTATTTATGGCCAAGATACTTTTACAATCTTTGCCAAAATGATAAAAAACCATAAATACACATGTTATAAATATATGGATGCGGTTAGCATGAGGCCAACTCGCATATTGTAGAAATGTGGGCTTGGTAATAAACATATTTTTTAAATACAATTTGGTCCTAATTTTTAGAGAATATATAATCTTTAACATGAAGATCATGAATATGAAAAAAGAAAAAAAAAAAAAAAACTAAAAATAATAATTATATTAAGAAAACATTTGGACAGTTAGTTACAATTGTTTTTTAAATGGCCACTTATTTGCATCCATCTTTAAAATAGATGGTTGATACCTCCAAACCGCATATTGTAGAAATGTGATCTAACCTGCGGAAAACAATTGTTCTAAATATATTTCTTATTTTTTGAAACTTTTTATTTTTTAATGTCTCCGAGTTGGACCTCCAATCCAACTCAAGACAACTCATGCTCAACAAGGGCCTAAGCCCGAGTAACTCGACCGAGTCACCAAAAGGACTTGGCCAACTTTTTGAGAAAGATTCTAGAGAGACAAAACCATATGGGCCACATGTGGTATAGAGCAACGTCGATTGAACAACTGGGCCGGCCCGAGCTGAGTACTCGGTCCAAGTTTGGGTAATTCAGCTTAAAAAATTAAATAAAATTAAAAAATGCCAAAAAATTAGGAAGTATATATTCAAAACACATCTAAATGAAGTTAAAAAATAAATTTTTTAAAAAAATCAATTTATGACCGGGCGTATTTTTGAAATAATATAAAATAAAGAGAACCAATGTAAAAATAAGTATTCATGGTCAGAATACTTTTCAAACTTTGTCAAAACGATAGAACACATAAAAAAATAACATTACAAATAAATTTTTTAATTTTTTAAAGAGCAATAATCCAATACAACGGTTGTATCATAGTATAATGCAACAACATTTCTAGAAAACCATGTTTGTAGTATTTGTATGACCTAAAATTTTGCACGCACTCTCTCTTCATCTCAATAATCAATCCCCCAAAAAAAAAAAGTTTCAAATTATGCTCAAAATGAGTCCCCTCCAAAAACGAATCTAAACCATTCATTTTGTGAATTTCAATATCTTAGACTTTATAAACTCAAAATCATTTTTTTAGTTTTTAACATTGTTCATCTAATGATAATAAAAGCATCCAAAAAAATCACTGCCCTTTTTTAAAACTTCTATAAATATATTTAGGAAAAAATTTATATAAGAATGCATCCTTAAAATGTAGAACTACCGATGCACCTAAAAAATCCATCGAAAAAGGTAGTTTTAATGTTGAAAACCCCTTTGATTGATTGTCTCGACATTGAGATCTATGACCATGAAAAATAAAAAGATTTTAGGTCTCAGAAATAGTGCATTTTACAACATATTATCTACACCGTGCATTTTCAACATTTTCATATGTTTATAGATCTACTTGATTTTAACCATTTTTGAAATTTAAAATTTTACAATTAAATATAAAAATAGATTTTAGGTTAATCCTAACAACATTTTACATCAAAATTATATACCATTATCAAATTTGAAAGTGCACTTTACCTCTACAGCTACATACTATATTTTATTTTTATTTTTTTGATCCCCGAATCGAAAACCCAACTTAGTATACCGCATTAGCCATGCGAGTCCAATCGGACTCGCTTGGTAGTCGAATACTGGTAGAGAGAGAAAGAAGAAGAAAAATAATGGAGGAACACATTCAAGGGACAAAGAGAGAGAAAGAGAAGAAGAATAATGGAGGATGAGTATGGCTTTTCCAAAACTGAAGGGCAACACATTGAAGAGAGAGAGAGATGGAGTATCAACATCAATATTTTCAAAGTTTCTAAAACCATGGACGACGCTTGTGTCTGCAAAGCCAATTGACTTCGTCCAAGCTTTCCGTTTCCAGCTTAGAGCCACTGTTCACACATCTGACGACAGTTGTTGCGACATTTATGAAAGGGATGATGATGATGATAGTGTTTCAGTCTCCCCACAAGCTCATTGGGCTTTTGTCACTATCCACTGCATAAATTGTCTTGCATGCGTGTCTGCAGGTGGGTCTAGAGAGAGAAACTATACACTGTATGCCACATATGTTTGTAGAGAGAGAAAGAGAGTTTATACCATGTTTGCAGAGACATGTTATTAGAGAAAGAGCGAAGGAGACAGAGAGAGAGAGCATATACAATTTTAGCCTAATGTTAAAGAGAGAAAATCAATGGTTCTGGATTTCAAACTGTGGTCTAGAGAGAGAGAGAGTACACGACAAACATGCTTTATAAGAATTAAAGATACACAGAGGGAGGTCAAGAGGAACATGTGGACGATAACCCATTAATTCCTGCAGAGCAAATTGTGCCTACAAAAGCTATACATGTCTCACCATTAATACGTGACAAAACCTAAGCCTGGGTTTTCAGCACTCTCTTATCTACCTGCTCCTGCTGCATTTTTTCCTTTTATTTTTATTTTTACATTAAAATTTATTATTATTATTATTATTATTATTATTGGGTTAGAACAACAACAAAATATGCACCCATAAACTTTAATTAATTAAGGAAAACATATTTGAGTGTGGATGGTCTGCAAATTAAAAGGGTTTTTTGACATTGAAATGGGAATCAAGGAAAAAAACAATAAATATCTGGTGAAATACCAAACAGTATGATGAAAAGAGAAGAAATTGCATTATATTTGATGCATGTCCGAAGAAATGTCACTCTGAGGAAAAGGTTTATATAGAGCCGAGGCTCTAAACAATTAAATTGGAGCCCACCTCAAAAATTTCACTAGAAGAGATTGTTTTGATGCTCAAATATCCTCAAATTGATCATCTCGACATCAAGATGTATGGACACGAAAAAAAAATGGATTTCAAGATTAGAAATATTGCATCTTTGTAATATATTTTTGGATCATCAATTTTAAAGATTTTCATTGATCTCATCAATCTACACTATTTTTTAATATTTATATTTTATAATTAAAAATAAAAATATATTTTAAGACTATTATAAAGATTTTCAAAATTGAAACCACATTTCTCGATGCTATTTGAAGGTGTGTTGTATATCGACTATTTAGAGCCTCGGCTCTATACAAACCGCACCCATCTGGGTGCAAAATTTTTATTAAAAGCCATCTTTATCGGAAACATAAGTTACATAAGTTTGGTTGGGAACACACCCACTTCAAGCGCTTTAATTATCATCTATTTATGGATATAATGGTGGTGTAATGTTTTTGGATCATTATATTTTTTTAAAAAAAGAATATTTAACAACTGATTTTCTATATATATATATATATATATATATATATATATATATATATATAGATATATAAATAAATATATATATATAGAGGACAATACTACAAAACGCCTATAGCTGAAAATGAATAGTAATTTCACCTACACTCATCATTATCCAAACTTCATTGCACGGTCACAGTTGTTCTGTAATATTTCAATTTTTGTTTTTTTACTAATCGAAATGATTTGAATTTAGAACGTGTATACATCTTAGTGAGGGCCACCACCTAATAAAAATATGAAAAAAATAATTCGTAAAATATAAATTAATCAAAATATCCTCGAAACTTTACGGGGGTATTTTGATCAATTTATATTTTATAAATTATTTTTTTTCATATTTTTATTAGGTAGGTGCGTCTCACTAAAATGTACACACGCACCAAATTTCAAATAATTTAGATTTGTAGAAAAAAAATGAAAATTGAAACACTACCAAACAACTGTGATTGTGCGATGAAGTTTGGATGGTGATGAGGGTAGGCGAAATCACTGTCCATTTACTCTAATAGGGGTTTTGTATAGGCGAAAATAAACAATGATTTCATCTACCATCATCACAATTCAAACTTCATCGCATGGTCACAATTGTTTGGTAGTGTTTCAACTTTGATTTTTTTTTTTTTTATTGATTGGAATGATCTGAAATTTAGAGCGTGCATACATCCTAGTGAGATGCACCTAATAAATATATAAAAATAATAATTTGTAAACTATAAATTGATCAAAATAGTCTCGAAATTTTACAGGGGTATTTTGGTTAATTCATATTTTACGAATTATTTTTTTTATATTTTTATTAGGCGTGCGTCATTAAGATGTACACAACACGTTCCAAATTTTAAGTAATTTAGACTTGTATAAAAAAAATGAAAATTGAAGCACTAATGGACAACTGTGACCGTGTGCTGAAGTTTGGATAGTGATGAAGATAGGTGAAATCACTGTTTATTTTCTATATATATATATATATATATATATATATATATATATATATATATATATATATATATATATATATATATATATATATATATATATATATATATATATATATATATATATATAACGACTCCCAATGCCCATAGGTGAAAATGAACAGTGATTTCGCCTACCCTCGTAACCATCTAAACTTCATCGCATGGTCACAATTATCTCGTTGTGTTTCATTTTTCATTTTTTTTTACTAATAAAAATGATATGAAATTTAGATCACGTGTACATCTTAGTAAGATACACCTAATAAAAATATGAGAAAAAAAAATTCGAAAAATATAAATTGTCAAAATTACCCCCGAAAATTTACGGGGGCAATCTGGTTAATTTATATTTTTCGAACTATATTTTTATTAGGTGCGCCTCACTAAGATGTACATACGCTCCAAATTTCAAGTAATTTGGATTTGTCAAAAAAAATAAAAAATAAAACACTACCGAGCAATTGTGATCGTGCGATGAACTTTGGACGGTGATGAGCATAAGTGAAATCACTGTTCATTTTCGCCTATAGTAGCCTATAGGCGAAAATGAGTAGTGATTTCACCTATGCTCATCACCGTCCAAAGTTCATCACACAGTCACAATTGTCCGGTAGTGTTTCATTTTTCAATTTTTTTTTACAAATCAGAATGATCTAAAATTTGGAACATGTGTTCATCAAAAATAAGAGAATCTAATAAAAATATAAAAAAATTAATTCGAAAAATATAAATTGACCAAAATACCCCTTAAAATTTAAGTGAGTATTTTGGTCAAATTTTTTTTCATATTTTTATTATATGCATCTCACTAAAATGTACACACGCTTCAAATTTCAAATCATTCCGTTTTATAAAAAAAATGAAAAATGAAACACTACCAGACAATCGTGACATTGAAATGAACTTTGGACGGTAATAAGCATATGTGAATCACTGTTCATTTTCACCTATAGGTGTTGGGAGGACTGAATTGAAGATCCGTGTAAACCATACTAATAATATTAAACTCAGAATTTAGTACACCAAAATTTAGTATAGTGTATTCTAAAATTACCGTATATAAAATGGCAATATTTGTAAAATCTTCAGTGGTTTCATGTACTTTTCTCAAATTTCGACCGAGATTTCCCATTCTACAAATTTATGCTCTTTATGCATGACATAACAAGAGCTAACTTTAGGGGAGTTTCTAATAGCACCCTGTATTATTCCTTCTTATCAATGATTTGGGGATAGTATTTTTAACCCCTAACATTTTGGGGTATTAATGTCTTGTAATACTTCAAACTAAGAAAATATTTTATCGTTCTTTAACATTTTCATATTTTTAGTGAAATATCGAGAAAATTTTTGAAATGGTGAAAGTAATTAGAAATA
Organism: Amborella trichopoda; assembly: GCF_054954075.1. Classification (NCBI taxonomy): domain Eukaryota; kingdom Viridiplantae; phylum Streptophyta; class Magnoliopsida; order Amborellales; family Amborellaceae; genus Amborella; species Amborella trichopoda. Next base: position 10,615,890 of record NC_142336.1, read on the forward strand.
AACTTAAAACTTTTAGAAACAAAACAGGGGAAAACACACCTTTTCCAAAATAAATATAGTAATCGTTCAAATAAACAAGAGAAATTTAAAAATAAATCCCTTAAAGGGTCTCTTTTTTGTCTTTATTTTTTCTCAAATTATTCTCAATTCAGACAACCGGTCTTTGGACTATGCTCTTTTTTTAAATGAGAGAGTTTCAGACATAGACCTTCAAACCCACTCATTAAAGTTTTTTATTAAGTAGGAGATGGGTTCGAACACCCAACTTCCAATACTAATATCCCATTAGTGAAGAATGTCAATTGAGCTTGAACACGCCGAACCTGCTCAATTGAGATTCTTTATAAGTAGAAGACCGGTTTTGGAAGGTGGGCAACTGAAACCATACCCGAACCTGCTCAATTGAGATTCTTTATAAGTGGAAGACAGGTTTTGGAAGATGGGTTCAGGCATATAACAGCACCACTTACAACTTTGGTTAGTGGGTATCTGAATTTATCTCACATTTTTAAAAAAAAAAACATAAATTGAAGAGTTCAGATATTGGATGTCTAAATTAACCCATTTATATGAAAACCTAAGTGGAAAAGTTTGTACACCCATTTTCCAAACCTATCTCCTACTTGAAGAAAAGATATCCTAGTTCGGGTGTCCAAACAAGAGCTAAATTGGGAATAAAATAATGTCAAAAGAAGGAATTTGTAGAATATAGAAAATATATGATTCCGTTTGTTAGTATCGATCTTATATGAGGTTTGTCTGTATAATAAAGGTAAGAAGAATTTTCCAATTTAATAAACAACTTTAAAAAATGAAATAAATATTGTAATATGAAAGTCATTAGTTATTTTTTTGTTTAAATCGAAAACACTAATATATGATAAGTAGGTAAAAAGTTTCTAAGTAAATAAAATAATTGAAATAATGAAAAGCAAAATTTATGAATCCATCCTTAAGAGATGCACTATTTAGCATTTCAATCATTTTTTCTTAATTTCGAAAAAGCATAAAAAACATTCAATAGAAATCATCAAAAGGTTTGCTTTCAATTTTGTCCCCTATTGAATGAAAGTACACTTCAGGAACAGCAACTATTTGACCCTATAAGAGTACGTTCGAATGCGAATATATCAATAAATTACCATGATATTGGCATATTCAGAGAACAGTATCTCACTTGATCGCCGTGTGAGAAATTAATATAGGTATTGAAGTTCCTAAACACTAATGTCGCTTAGAAAACGGTCAAAGATATTTATAATTTTTTTTTAAAAAAATCTTGAATTTTGTTACGTACCCCTAACCAGCCAATTTGACATGTAATGACTAAAAATAATTGTAACATCCTTATAACAAAAATAAAGGGAAAATATATAATGAGACTATTTATCTTTGATATAATGTGATCACAATTAATTTTGATCATTCGATATGAAATTGGGTGGTTGTATTTATTTCATTGATCAAGTTCAAAACAAATTTTCTTAAACTTTGTGACATACTCAAGCTATCAAAATTTTTATTGGATTGTTATAAGTAACTGTGATCTCCCTGTTTCAAAGGAAAATGGCCTCATTGTATACAATCCCAAAATAAATGGTCTCATAGTTGAAATCCATTTTTTTTTTCATTTTCATGCATCTTGATGTCGAGATGATTCGTTTGAAAATCTTGGGGCATCAAAATAGTCTCTTTTAGTGAGAGTTTTTAAGTCGGCTCAAATTTGATTGTTTAGAGCCTTAGCTCTATATAAATTTTTCTTATATATATATATATATATATATCGTAATGATCAGACCTTCCCATATCTATGTGTGCAGGACCCTAAATGATCACCTTTAAATTTGACATAGATCTCTAGAAAAGTTATCACATGATGTAATAGTTGACTTTTCTAGAGATCTATACCAAATTTGATAATAATCTTTTTGAAATCCTACACACATAAGTATAAGAGACTTTCACAAATTTATTTTCAATATATATATATATATATATATATATATATATATATATATATATGGTTTCCTTAGAGTGTATATATCTACTTTTAAAAAAAACATTTCAAAAGTAAAAGAGTTTCTTAAAGGTCTATGTAGCAATGAATAATTGTCATAGCTCGTGCTAAATTTAAGTCCTATGTAAAAGTAGCAAGCTTTTGACTTTGCAATGCTGCCCATTTTTTCCCCACAATGGGCCACGCAATCATGACAATATAATATATAAAATTCTATGTAATAATTCACAAGAAAAAAAAATGGAAGAAGAGGAAACAAATTTAAAAGGCCAAATCCAAATCCCCTTCAAAAATCATCGTTGATAATACTCACGTGACAACTCGCCAACCCTGCAATACCAAGTGGAAAAAGGGAACAGGGAGAGGAGTGGCACTAGCTCCACCCAATAGGACATTAACACGTACCCTACGTGACGTAAACAAAGAAGAGAGAGAGTGAGGGGAGGCGTTTAGAGAGAGAGAGGCAGTGGCAAGAGGAAGATGAGAGAAAAAAGAGAAGTGGTTGGAGTTGGAGCGTTAAAAAGCATAGGACTATCAAAAGGGAAAAGTTTATATAGAGCTCAAAACAATCAAATTTGAGTCCATCTCAAAAATTAAACTATAAGTGCTTGTTTTGATGTTCAAATATCTTCAAATGGATATCTCGACATCAAAAAGTGTCTGACATGAAAAAAATATAGATTTTAAATTTTGAAAATAGTATATTTTGTAATGCATTTTTGGATTGTAAATTTTCAAGTTTTATAGATCTGTCGATCTACATTATTTTTTTAAGTTTTAAACTTTTAAATAAATATAAATGATATTTAAGACTATCACGAAGATTTCTAATATTGAAACCACTATACTATTTAAAAGTAGGCTCTAATTTGATTGTTTAGAGCCTAGGCTCTATACAAGCTGCATCCCTATCAAAATCCTGTAAAATATTGAGAATCCCCTCAAAATCCTGTAAAATATTGACAATCAACCATGCCTTCATGAATTAGCCAGCTTGTACTGGTTCTCTTTTTTGATCTTTTAATCATTGAACCGACCTGTTTTGCCAATTCCTTGCAACTGCTACAAAACCGGCGTGAATCAGCCCCATTGATTTTTTTTGAAAATTTTTAGCCCGTCATTTCGAATTGCCAATCAGTCCAACCGATTGAAAATCCGAATAAGCAAATCCAAATCAGGAACATGTTTTTCAAAACCTTGGATGAGACCAGGATTTTGAAGAAATAATTGGTAATTAAGATTGGGCACGGTAAAAATTGATCAGAACCGGTGAATCAATGGTTCGAATCACCATTTTACTGTACTGAAAAACAGCGAAAAAACATATACAAAAATATTGAACTCAACCAAGAACTGATCAAGATATATGAATAGATGTTTTTATTATAATAAAACGATATTTTTACTGTAGCAAAATACTGTTTTATTAGAACCAATCGACGGTTCTCTTTTAAACCTGGATGATTTTTAGACCTGAACGATTTTTTATATATTGACAAAATGGAGATAACCAATTCTCAAATTGAACTAGTTGAGCGTTTTTTAAACCACCAGATCCGACAAAAAAAAAAAAGGGAGATGAGAAGATGAGCATCAGAGATGAAGAATGTAGTGAGAGAGAGAGATACAGACAAAAAAAGAAAAAAGCAGGAAAAGTGAGCAATTGTTTTGGGCTTTTGGGTTTCCCAAGCATTGACCCCACTTCGGGGACCGCAACGAACCGTGGTCAAGGCCCAGCCCTAGACCTTGCACGCCAAATGGTACGCACTACGAACCCTTCCCACCCCCCTCTCTCATCTCTCTCTCTCTAGGGTACGGACTACGAACAGACCCTCGATGTCTCTCAGCAGGCGCAAGGACGGTCCGGACCGAACGGACCACCGCGGCGAGCCTGACACGGTCGGCGCCTTAATACCCTCAAATCCAGTACGAACTACCCCTTAACCTTCCCGTAATTTCTCGTACGTTCTCACACGTGGGTCGCATTGTGCCCAGACAAAATTACCGAAATGCCCTCATTTTATTTATTTTTCCAGAAAGACCAAATTGTCGCTTTGGTTTGGTGTTAAAAGGAGCAGAGAATATTTGACTCAGGCCCCCCCATAGAAAAGCCCCACCTGTCTTTTTTCTCTACGAGGGCAATTCCGCATATATGGTTAAAAGGGAGGGCAGGAATTATGGAAAAGGTGGGATTTGGACATGTACATTTTGATTGGAAAGTGGCCGCGGGGTCAGCGTTGCATTTAATGATGAAAGGAAATTTCGAAACGAACCTCGACGTTCCCAAGAAAAATAGCAACCAGACCCGTTGGCCTTTTGTCGCATGCTGTGTTCCACTTTCCAAATTCCAAATAAAGCCCCCAACTATATCTCATATCACCGGGGTATCACAAGGGCATTTTAGTCGTTCCCTAAAAAAGCAGCCCCACATAATCCATAACAAAAGACGAGAATAGGGTGCTCACTGTACTCTTCTTCACTGCATACACACACGAGAACTTCGAAATCTTGGAGCTTATAATACTATAATTCAATGATTTTAAAAACAGAAAAATCGACCCCCGATAGCTGTTTTATTGTATGAAAAAATAAATGAATAGGCAAAAAATTACATGCAAAAATAGTGATGAATTGGCATTTTTTACGGTAGAAAAATGTCGTTTTAGTGTAGCGAATCATTGGTTGTTCTACTGTAGACGTTGTTCTACTGTAGACCCAGATGATTTCCTATATGTCGACATAATCAGTATGAGGTGACTGATTTTTGAGTCGTACTTAGCGATTTCATGCCGACTCGATGTTTTTCAAAATCACACCAAATCAAAATTAAACCAACTTGATGTTTTTCAAAATCACACCAAATCAAACTTAAACCACGGGCAAAAGCATATTGTAATTATTTTTCCAATTATTTTCATTTTTCTTTCAAGAAAATAATTAAAAACAAGTAAAGTGATTACATGCTCTTTATATCAAATAACATCTACATCTAAATAGTTGCAACCCATATTGCTCTAAAAAAAATTACAAAAAGAAATTGATATATTAATCTTAAAATGCGATAATTAAAGCATATCACTACTATACAATGCAAAGCACAAGTAATTAACGGAAAAGCATTTTCCAGAGATAAATTATATATCATCAGTAAAAACTTAAATACCTCAAGAAAACTCACCTTTCCGTCCTTTTTTTTTTTTTTTCCCTATCTTAGCCCAAGTGGAAAATAGGACTAAGACCCAATGGGAATCATTGCCCCCAAGTTTTTCATTAACTTATTTTTTTCCTCCATTTTCCTATAAAACAAAAACCAATGTCCTCTGGAAAAATTTCAACGGCTGGGATATCCTATCATGGCAAACGCGTGAGCCACCCTCTTATATATAAATAAATTAAAATCCCAAGCCAACCCCAAAATTCCCAAAATATCCCCACCTGCTTTTTCTCTCCCATTCATATAAAGCAATTAAGCCTCATTGTCTCGTCATTTGAGATGCCGACACATCCAGAACAGCTGCTAAAGCTGAGACACCCGGCCTCTAAGACACCGATTGGGCTCTTTGGAGAGGCCGAAGACTCGCCGGAAAATGATTTTCCGGCGAAAAAACAGCAGTCTTTGGTCGTCTCAATCTCTTCAATCAGTTCATAGCACTTTGATACCTTTTCCTGCAAATTTCACCGAAAATAACTCAATGCCCATTTATCAGTGAATTTCTACCATTTGTAAGGCCAGGAAAATGAGAATAAAATTGAGAGAAAACCCGCATATTGCCCATAGCTTGATTTCATTAATCACTAAAGAAGAAGAGTACAAAAGAATATTGTTTTTGGGTGAATTAAAGTACAAAAGAATTGAAATAAATAACAAAACCCATATGATGAATTCCCCTTATTTAAATCCAAAAGTCTCAAAAGACCATAGACATGAAACATATTAATATATCTTATGATATCCATTGATTTAATGCACGTATATAAGAAAGAAAAACTAAAATAAGGAAACCCACAAGATGAATTCACCTACTTTAAGCCCAAAAAAAGGCATATAAACAAGCGTAAATATCTAAAAAAAATATCGAAAAAAAATATTCATTCATAATTGAAAACATAAAAAGGGTAGTCAAATTCATTTCATGAAAATTTAATTGACCTTGTTGATGAGAGGAGAGCATGAATCCATTGCATCGTGGAAGTCAACAGCAGGTTGGATTTCTCTAGACACAAATATTGCCACAGCTGATGCAAGCTCAGATGGCCTGAATTCAAGAAACTCAATCCCTGCAACCCAAGAAAATAAAAAACATGAATTTTTCTGATGTGTTTTGATTCTTGTATTCATTCTTTCTCTCTAGAGGTTATCCCTTAAAAGACTGGAATTTCTTCATTTTTTTACCTCTGGTTATGTTTAGAATCAACTGTGTTGATCGAGATATGAGAGATTTAGGAATTGGGTTCTCTGGATTTGTCCTGAAAATGAAGTGATCGATGAAGGAAAATGGGGTAATGGCATTCATTCTCCATTTCAGGGTAGTGAGCAATAGGAGCTCCATTTTCTGAATGGTCCTTGCCTCAAATACAAATTTGGTTTCTTCACTCACCTGTAAACATACAGTGACAAATTGATAATCAAGCATTCGGCATAAGAAATGAGGCATCTTAGAGAGAGAGAGAAATGTGAACTTACCTGCAAGTCCAATGACAATGGCACGTCAGTTTCTTCCATCTTCGCTGCGAGAGACAGGCAGGCAACAGAGAGCAGCTGCACCATCCAAACTTTACCTTGCTAGAGAGAGAAACAGTGGATGGAAATGAATAAGAAAAAACAAATTTTCATCAAACTTTTCTATGCTTTTAGGATGGGAGAATGAGTATTGGGTTCTCACAGGGAGTTCATACTCAGATAGGAACCGATCCAGGTAGTTTACAGATAAACAAGCAGTCAAAGGAGCAAAATTGTAATGTCCATGAACCTGTAAACACCGATTAAACAAGTTCAGATTCTAGAGAGAGAGAACACCCCAAGTAGAGTGTGTGAGAGAGAAGAGATGAATCAATCAAAACCCACCTTATAAATCCAATCAACTGCATCATTCCTTGCAGATACATTGACATTACCAGATTGGAGCTTAAATAGATAGTCCTCTTTTGGGGTGAAATGGGTCTCTTGTGAAATCAAAGAGGCTATATGGGCTTCATCGGGCATTGTCGATTGAATGTAGATTGAAGGCATGACAATGGGTGGTTCCTCTTCTCCTTCTTCCATCTCTTCTGAGCAGAGAAGGGTAGAGAGAGAATCAAAATAGGCAGCCATTGAAGGTTTTCTTTGCTCTGCCTACTGAGACGGGTTTTCAGAGATGGAAATGTGGAGCGAAAGAGATAGTCATGTGGGTGCCGTCGGTTTTGGGTCTGTGGGATTAACAGGGGGCGCCATTAAAGTAAGGAATCAGAAGAAAGGAAAGGGTATTTAGAGCATGGAGGAGATAGATGGAGGAATTACAGAGAACCCTGCTCTGCCCTGCCCCAATTTAAACCCGGCTTTTGGGAAAGGGGTATTAATTGGTCGGGGGTTTTAGTCCTCGAAATAAATCTCTTGCTTTTTTTTTCCCATCATCTTACATTCTCCCTTTTCTCTCTCTCTCTCTCCTCAATCGGCCATCTCTCTCTCTAAAAACACACACTTTCTCATCAACTCACACAAACACACAGACCCATTTATCTCACACACACACACTACTTCTCTCTCTCTCTCTCTCAAAACACACACGCACACTCGTTACACACGTACAGACTCTCAAACACCAGCGCATACATGCACACTTTCTCCTCAACTCGCACAAACACTCGCACCCATGCATATCCACTCTCTCCCATCTCTCTTTCTCAAAAATGTTTATACAAGGATGCTACCTTATAAGGTAGAACTACATATGCCCCTTAAAAATCCATCAAAAAAGATAGTTTTAATATTGAAAAATCCTTTGGCTGATCATCTTGACATCGAGATGTATGATTTTAAAACATAAAAATATTGTAATGTCGAGATGTATGACTTTAAAAAATAAAAAGATTTTAATGTTGAGATGTATAACTTTAAAAAATAAAAAGATTTTAAATCTCAGAAATAATACATTTTACAACATATTATCTACATTGCCCTTTTTCAAGATTTTCATATATTTGTAGATCTACTTGATTTTAACTATTTTTAAAATTTAAAATTTTATAATTAGATATAAAAATAGATTTTGAAATAATCCTAAAAATATTTTACATCAAAATTATATACCATGATAAAATGTGAAGGTACACCTTACTTCTACACCTGCGGATGTATCCGTATGCCAATTGCACCCTTTTTAAAGTATATGTAATATGTAACATGAAGATCATGAATATAAAAAAAATTTGAAAACTAAAAATAATAATTATATTAATAAAATATTTGAACGGTTAGTTACAATTGTTTTTAAACGACGGGCAACCTATTTGCATCCATCTTTATACATCTGGACCACATATTGTAGAAATACGATCCTGCTCGCATGAAACAATTGTTTTTTTTTTTTTTTTTTTAACATTAACGCAACCTTGTTTCTCAAACATATCCTCTCCATTTTGAATGTACACACAGTCTCCCTCTCTCTCTCTCTCAGTGTTTAGGGCCCTAAAACATCAGATTCAGTGAGAGCCACAAGTCCATTAGCTCATCTCAATCAATTACTCTCTCTGGTTTCCTTTTACTCATTTTCTCTCCAAATATTTATTTGTTGTTCTTTCACTCCTAACTTCATCTAATATTACTTTTTCACCCTGCATTTATTTTCCACTCTCTATTTTTCATATATATCTCCTCTCATTTGACTATCTTTTTCACAATAATTCGTTTTGAGAAAGTATACTGTGCACCCTTGCTTTCCCTTTGTTTTACTCTTTCTCTGTCCCCTAATTTTTCTTTTACCTTCTCAACTTGGTCATTTTACTTCTCTCTCTCTATCTTTCTCTCTCTACATTTCTTTTACTTTATATTCCTCAACATTTCTTTTACTTTTGGGAGCGCTGACATTTCCTCCTTTCCTGGTTGCTTTTTGGTTTTCTAGTAAAAAACAGCAGACACATTCGCTCTCAAATCTCAATAGGTGGCAAGTGATCAACACCCTATAGGCTTTAAATAAAAAAAAAATGAAAAATAAAAAGAAGAAGAGGAGGAAAAACTTATATAGAGCCAAGGCTCTAAACAATCAAATTAGAGCCCACCTCAAAAATTTCACTAAAAGATTGTTGTTTTGATTATCAAATATCTTCAAATTGATCATCTCGACATCAAGATTCATGAACATGAAAAAAAATAGATTAGAAGTTTTGAAAGTAGTTCATCTTGTAACACATATTTGGACCATCAATTGTTTAGTTTTAATTGATCTGCTCGATCTACACTTTTTTTTAAGCTTTAAATTTTATAATTAAAGATGGAAATATATTTTAAGGCTATCACAAAGTTTTTTAGTATTGAAACTGCATTTCTTAACATTATTTGAATGTGCTTTACTTTGATTGTTTAGAGCCTCGGGTCTATACAAACTGTACCCAAAAAAATAATAGTAGACAAAAAAAAAAAAAAAAGAAAGAAAGAGATTGAAGTTATTTTGATCTCCACCATCCAATTTAGGTGACTGACGGTGGAGATCAAGGGCTCGAAGGACCATTTCCCATGTAAAAAAGGAAATGTGCTTTTATGTTCTTCAATGTGATAGTTGTAGCCCAATTATGGAGAAATAAGTGGTTTGGTCAAAAATCGCACCCTTTTTGCTTTGGGGTGAAAGAGGCGAATTTCCGAATTCTTTTCATTTTCCAAATAATTCAGAGGATTATTTGATATGAAACTTGGGGATCCATTTTAGAATCTTCACTTTAGTGCATGTGAAAAACACACTCAAGTCCGGGCAACTCAAATATTGGGCATTTCATGTATCAAAAAAAGCGGTTATTGATAATCCTTTGGGGCCCTAAATATAACTCTTAGCTAGGGTTTTGCCTGAGGGATCAGATGTACATTTTGCTCCTGCATGGTCATATAAAGTTTGAGATAAACTGTTCTATTATTTTTGCAGGTAATGAGCGTATAGAGTGCTCGTAATAGTCGTAAGAACCTCGTTTTATGGCATGAAATATCATACTATTTACCAATCCCCCCGAAACCATATGCTTTCAAAATTTGAATGGAAAAACAAAAAATTATACAAATTTTTTAAAAAGAAACAAGATAATATATATGGACAAATGTTATCTCATTCAAATGAGAAAACAATTCTCAGCTACTTAGACTTTTGGGCTTCCAGCAAAAAGATGAAAAGAAAAAGCAAAAGATGCAAACCAAAATTTTATCCTTCATGAAAGTGAAGTGAAGAGATGCCTTGTAAAAGGTTTTAATACCTTAGTAATAGTATATGGAGCCAAATATATCACCATCATCATTCATGATGGCCTTTCTTAACTATTTGGATTGACGATACAGATCTTAATATGTCATTCTGCTCTATCAATAACCACACACTATATTTTTTAAAATTGAGGGAGATATCGAATCCTTTGGCCCACAAATATATTATCATCATCATTCTCATCAGAGCTTTTTTTAATTATTTGGGGTCGACTCTACAGATCATGATATGTCATTCTGCTATGCCAAGGACTATACACTATATTTTCTAAAATTGGGGGAAATATCTAATTCCGTGGTCCGAGATTTGCTTTGTCTAAAGAACACCAAAACCCATTGTATGAATAGATTATCATGAAAATATATGGGACCATGTCTATAAGTTTTTTGGGTGGGGAGTAATTCTATTGTTCGATTATTTAATAAGCATTTTGGTTCCGTGGTTCTTAAGATGTCGTGGTTTTATGTATAGAGCCGCGTGTTGCCCCCTAGTGCTTGCTTCCCGAACCCACTGGCTCTCTCTCTCTCTCTCTTCAAGCTCTCTCTCTTTCTCTCTCTTCTAGCTCTCTGTCTCTTTCTCTCTCTTCAAGCTGTCTCTCTCTCTATATGCCTCCTTATTCAAGCTGTCCTTAAGACCTTGACTCGAAATGATTAAAAATCCATCCTTTATTTATAGAGAAACAAATAAACCTCATTCTATTCGACCATGCCTCCTTATTCAAGCTGTCCTAAAGACCTTGACTCGAAATGATTAAAAATCCATCCTTTATTTATAGAGAAACAAATAAACCTCATTCTATTCGACCATATGACAGACAAGTCCAAAGACATTGAGGATACTATGTTAGACAGAGAGATTAAGAGATTTTTCAGAGCTGCAAAGCAGAGGAGGATTAAAAGTTGGTAACTAGGTTTTTAAAATTAGGCAATTTTTAATTCGGATTGCTGATTCAGATCCGGAGGCGGTCAGGACCGAACTAGTCCCATAATAGCATGGGTCTCCATATTATGGGTCTCCACCCAATTCCCTCTAAAATCTCCTTTTGTATTTTCTTTTTCTTTTTTTTTTAAGCTTATCGGATGTTGTCATTGGCCCCCCATAAATTCTTACCCTATGAACCGTTACTTCGATTTTTATTTTATTTTAGTTATTTTTTAATTTTTATGGATCACCAATTCAGAGATTTGAAACCATCCAAACGGCCAATCTAGCAGATCCAAACCACGATTTGGATAAACGATCCGCCCCACCGACCCGTTTTTTAAAATGTTGTCGATAGCTAAAGGAAATGAGATGAACGTTGTGGAGAAGTAGGCCAAGATCAATGGCGGATTTCTGTTCTATTTAGATATAGAGGGTGGAGAGAGAAGGTTTAGCAACAATTTCCTTCCATACTGAAGAAATTATTTTCCTCATAACTACTAGTCGACTAGCTGTGTCAAAAAACAATGCTGTTTGGTGACTTGCGACTCATTTATTTAAGAGCACCTATTGCTGTGCTCCTCTCTAGAGAATATGGTTTTCTTCTACTCCCTCGATTAGAAGACTTACTTGGGAGGATTTTTTCAATCTAAACTTTTGGAAACTACTTAAAAATTATTAGATCATAAATGGAATTTAAGTTTTCTAGCGCTTAGATCTCACAATCTAAAAATTGGAAAGCCTTAATTCACTCTTACGACATTATTTTTTTCAAGTGCATAGAGAGTACAATTAAGAATTTTTTTTTTTTTAATTATTGAGGATAGTTTATAGGTTGAAAAGGTTACATCTCCAAAGTTTATGGTCCTAAAATCAATTCTATGTGGAGTTTTACATGGAGGAGTAAATGGACATTGTACTCCCGCTATAGTAAAATATCTTTTGGACTTCTACGTAAGTTTGTTTAATTCCAAAGGTTTTTTTTTTTTTTTGTAGTAATTTAGTGGGAAGAGAAATGCCAACCCGTTTTTTCAGATAGATTAGAAAATTCGTTTTTCATCAATTGGTGGTATCAACAAAATTCAAAAAGCATATAATGTGGGAAATAGGTATGGGGGTACGGCAAGGGCATGTTACAACTTACAAGTTTGCCAAGTTGTTGTTGCTTGCCCGCAAATAAAGCTTCTCTCTTCACACGCAAAATAATGGCACTCAAACTATCATTTGATGAAACCTATGAGAAAAAAAAAATTGAATAAATCTACACAAACAATATTGAATTCTTATACTATGTAAATCACAAAGTTTACATACGTATGACACGATAGGTGAAATTTGTATAGGTTAATTTCAATAAAACTTCAATGAATATACGAATTGAGCTTTTCTTTATGGATGAAGTTTCTATGGGGCCTAGGCGTTATGGAAATAAAATAAAGCATCACCTCAAATCCTCATTTGGAAAGCAGTTTCGATATAGAAATCTTTATGCTGACGGTAAAATTAATTTATAACATAAACAATAAAATTTGATCTCAAAAAATGGTACAGATCTTGCGGATATGTAAACATTTACTGTTAGGGCGAAATGGATGGTCTAGATGATTTGTTGCAATATACACTATTTTTTTATTTTAAAATCCTATTTTTTTTTTAACAACCATAATGTTTAAGCTGAGATGATCGATTTAAACGTTTTTCAACACTTGAATGCAATTTTTGATGAGTTATGAGGTGGGGCTTTATTTATTTTGATAGAGCTGAAGCTCTATCAAATCATTTTCCTTTCTTTATTTTCTTTTAGTCAACAATTATTATTAATTTATGGCATGCCCTTTTAGTTATCAGCGACCTTTAAGAATTCAAGTTTCACAGGCAATGCTCAATTTGTGCGACTATGGTTCTTGCCTTTATGTGCCCAATAAATGCAATCACACAATCATATATCCTCAATTTGATCAGTTTCTTTCAAAATAATAAAGGACTCATGTTACCGAGAAGTCTTGAACACCACCACCATATCCTCTCACACTCCTTAAAAAAAATAAAAAATAAAAACTAAAAACTAAAAAAAAATAAAAAAAAAAAAAAAGAAAAAGAAAAAGAAAGAAAGAAAGAAGAAGAAGACCCACAAGATTTGAGGTTAAAATAGTAATTCCATCCCTTTTGTTAAATGGGCCCCAAAATTCTCATTTATTTTCTTTGCCCTTGGACTTGAGACAATATTAATGAAGATGCATTGGTGGGTAAGTTTCCTTCTCAAATACTTATTTTGCTAAGACTATGGCACCTAACCTTTTTTATTTGATGTGAGCTTTGCTAGGCAAGCTGTTTATTTTATTGTACTTTATGGTACAATTTAGGTTGTGTTTTTCTTTGGCTGTAAGTTATGAAAGTTATTATCTCTATTTTCCTAATACTCTATGGTCCACATTAAAGCATGGTCAATAGTATATTTTTAGACTCTCGATTTCACATCTGATATTTCTAGCCTCCCCATTGCGCATTTGAATCAAATAATTTTAAATATTTTTTCCTCACATGCTACCGTTTGACATTCTAGACCTCCGGATTTTCTTTCCCTTGTATTTCTCCATGATGTGGCATAACTTCCCTATTTTAGTGCTGTAAAATATTGAGCAGTATTTGTCTTTTATTATTAATGAAAATCGGGTGGGACCTTATCATCCACTGATTTACCTAAAAAAAAAAAAATACTACATAAAGCATATCCCAATAAATTACCTTTTCGGCCGACTCATCCTCCTCCCATTTGCTCGATTGAAAGAAACCTCTAAAGTCTCACAAATAGCGACTATTTTGAACCAAATTGACATGTCTCTGCAATACTTTTTGTTCCTTCCTGGAGCATTTAATGGCATTTAGGGAGTCCCTTTTAGCATGTATCAATGAACCCAATTGTTTATCTAGAATTAATTCAATGAACTCAGTTGCTCTTAGCTCTACCTCATTTACCCATGGTCGTATAAATGTAAGCATCAATTCTTAAAAGGTCTTTTATGTTATTGATTGAGATTACATCAAACTTTAAATTCAAAAATCTAATTGGGGGTGGTTTTCAAATTGTAGTTGCTCTCTGCTTAGGGATGCCTATTTTCATGATCTCCTCCATGTTTCTTAAACTATACAATCTTGATTGTCCCCAGTATTCCTTCCTGATAAGCACCCAACATCTCTTTATTTCCATAATTTTTATTTTTTTATTCTCCCGGCATCCAGCACCAATCCATCAAAAACCATTATATTTCTTTCTTTTCATGTCTCTCAACTAATAACAGCTCTAAAAGCTTTCCAAACCCCTTATGAACTTTAGGTGAAATGGTAAATTCATGTGATCAACAATATTTTCAACTGATCAGCGACGAGTCATCAAAGGACCTATCTTTCAAAAAAGCTCACATCAAGATTGTGTAAATTGACAATAAAAAAAGAGGTCGCCGACCGTCTCTTCATCCTCTTTATATAACATGCACATATAAACAATCAGAAGACCTCTACTTCTAAGGAGACCCACCCTAGCTGTTCTGCCCAGTGATACTATCCAAAGGAAGGCTTGTACGTTATGCGGTATCAGTTATTTCGATATCTTAGCCATCCTTTGTCGAGAGTTGAGACCATCTAAATCTATCATGAAAGAAATGCGGATAAAATGACTTCACCAAAAAACTGACCATCATTTTCCAACTCCCAAATTATTTCATCGCTCCTTCTGGGCAGTAAAAGATAATTGTAATAATTGAGACACCTGCAATATCACCCCATTTTGAAACACCTTAGCATATTGGTACTTAAGGGTGCACTCCCCTTGCTAATTAAGCATCCAACAATGTTTTATATCATCTTCCACCTTATATTTCTTTAATAAAAGAGGTTTATATTGTAAAATTTCCCTTCATATGTGTGACACCTTTCTAAAGGGCCATCACTCGGTATGACGGTAAAAGGTTCGGGTAGTCAGCGCAAGAGCGAGGATTCGAGTCCTGAGAGAGACCACCTTGTGTATAAAAAGCCAAAGGTTATGACCGTTTCCAGCTCATCTCTGTCGGGATCCTGCGTAGGCAGGATCAGCACCAGTCACGACCTTTATGTGCGACACCTTTCCGCCAACAGATCCTTCTCCAACAAAAAATAAATTACTATTAAGACCATATTTAGCAACCTATACTTGCCTCACCAACTTATTATCATCTTGTATAATCCATCACCACTTTATAATTAAGGCTTATTCATTATTTGTATCCTTTCCTTTCTGGAGGGCAAACATATAGGTTCTACTAGAGGGAGTGTCCGATTTGCTATAGAGCATATTATTTTGGAAAAAGTTTATATAAGGATGCTCCTTATAATATAGAACTACGGATGCCCCTCAAAAATCCATCGGAAATGGTAGCTTTAATGTTAAAAAACCCTTTGATTGATCATCTCGACATCGAGAAGTATGACTATGAAAAATTAAAAGATTTTAAGACTATGAAAAATCAAAAGAGTTTAAGTCTTAGAAATAGTGCATTTTACGCCATATTATCCATTTTCAAGATTTTCATATGTTTATAGATCTACTTGATTTTAACTATTTTTTAAATTTAAATTTTTTTAATTAGATATAAAAATAGATTTTGAAATAGTCCTAAGAACATTTTACATCAAAATTATATACCATGATCAAATTTGAAGGTGCATCTTACCTCTACACCTATGGATGTGTCCGTATGCAAACTGCACCCAATTTCTATAAGGTTACAACGTTAAACAATCCAATTATGGTGTACCCCCAAATTCCAACAATTCCATGGGCCCTAACAATGGATGACGGGGATTCCCTTGCCTAGCAATCCAACGTTGGGCCAGGTGCTACTCACCATTGCAAAGTGGGTGAATTGTCCACGAGGAGCCATTTTCACTAGAACTCCTTCTACCTTAAATAAGATAGAAATGGTCCATTTTGTAGATCAATTCACAACGAGGTCCCAAGTTTTTTATTTTTGTGTTACCCTCGGTACAAAGATTCAACTTTCAAACCATGTAGAACACCAAAAAAGACTAGATGTTTGAGTTGTTCGAAAGTCCAATATTGAAACTTTCCAACCACTCGGCATTTTTTTTTTTTTTCTTTTGTTCTTGGAATGTTGAGTGGTTCATGAGTGACTTTTGGACCACCATAAACACTAGCTTTATGTATTTTGGAAGGTTAAGAAGTTCTTCAAACCATGCATGCACAACTTCTTTTGTGTATCAAGCAGCACGAAAGTAACATCTATTTTAGGGAAAAGCTTTACATGTGACCCCACATAGATATGAACTATACGTGACCCAGTTCTCAATCGTCTAATCTGAGTAGAGTTGGTTCTTAAGTGTTAGATATTAATACGATGGCTCAGAGTGATTCATTTTTAATTTTTACTCAAACAATCATTTTGCAGCAAAATTTCAGGCATGCAAAGATCTAAAAAGGGCGCACACGGTAAAACTAATAAATAGATATTTCCCATGATAGAAAATCACTAGAATACCCTTGAAACTTGCAAGAGGCATTTTTGTCATTTAATTATACCACAAACATATATATCATCATTATCCGATCCAACTATTTGGGGTTGATTACATGAATCATGGTCCATCAATCTACTCTTTCAAGATTCATGAAAGTTTTGGAAAAATTTTACGATGACGGCATATCTAATACAATCCACCTCCTTTACCCGGGTTTAGGACAGGTCAAGGGAAAATTCAAGGTCCTCACTCTTCTTATACCAACACACATATACATATATATGCTAGGTGTCCCCCAATAAGAAGAGAGAACGCCCCAAATTTTATTAAAACCTATTTTGTAGAAAAACACTAAAAATTAAATCGTGCTTAGGCATGACATCGTGACATGCGCAATCCCAACCGTTCTTTCATATTGAACATATGAGAAGTGAGTCACATATAGTTTATCGAGAAAATATCTCCATATCCCTTATTTTTAAGTTTCATTTCTTGATAAACCCAAAGTTTCAAAAGATATCTTCTAAACCCTAGACACTTTAAACCTACTTTTTAACCTAAACAAATACGAGAACGACGTGCTCTTTTTAAACACAATCCTTTCTCTTTTTTCAATTATATATCCCAAACTTCTTTTTTTCTCTCTCTCATGCATCTCTCACATTCTCTCTCCTCCCGTGTTTCTCCAAACACCTCTCTCTCTCCTCCCGATAACCTCTCACCTCTGTGAAATCCAACCTAATATTTTCTCTATCTTCACTTATATTCCCCAAACTTCTCTCTCTCTTTCTTCATGCGTCTTGCTCTCTCTCCTCCTGTGTTTTCCTGAACCCCTCTCTCTCCTCCCGATAATCTTTCACCTCTGTGAAATCCATGAAGGTCCTCTGCATAACACCAATTCAAACAAGAGCATTTTTTGGGAAAATATCTCCATAATTCCTCTCTACACAAATCAAGGTCAAAATAGCCCAAATCCCCAATAAAATACTCTCCATCTTCTATAATTCCTCTCTCCAAACCTCTTTGTCAAACAACATCATCAAGAACCCCATTCTTTCACCAGCAAAATAATGGCAAAAAATGGTCTAAAAAGATAAAAATGGTCCAAAACAAGGCAATGGAGTACGAAGATTTGCTTCCTATCATGGCCGAAAAGCTCGAAGCCGATGCTTTCAAGGTGGAGCTCAATGGATTCAAGCTTTTGGCTTGCCTATCGAAGGGTTTGATAACATTTGAGAGCTTGAAGAAAAATTCAGCTCTTTTGGGTTTAAATTATCTTAGTGATAGAGAACTCATGGCCATGGTTAGAGAGGGAGACAAGGACGGTGATGGAGCTTTGAATGAGCAAGAGTTTTGTGTTTGAATGGTGAGACTAAGCGCAGATCTCATGAGAGAGGCTCAGGGTTTGCTTGAAGAAGCTCTGGTCCATAAGATTCAGGGAGTTATGGAGAGCTGAACTGGTTTATGCGGGAGTAGCTTTCTCTACGTTCTCTTGTTTCTCTCTATCTATTGTTTTCTTTCTCTCTGTATACTGTGTATTTAGGAAGAGAGAGAGATGGGAAACGTGAAGTGAGAGAGCATGAGGAGAGAGACGAGAAAAATGGATAGAGAGAGAAGGGGTGCAGGGAGAGAGAGAAAGAGACAGAAATTTGGAAAGATAGCTTTTGGAAAAGACATGTCTTTTAAAATTTGTTTGGCCTAAAAAAACAAGGTTAAATTAACTCAAGGGGTTAAAAGAAATAAAATCTACAATTTTTATACCCAAGATATCTTTTAAAACCTTGAGTCTATTATGAAATGAAACTTAAAAATAAGGGTTATAGAGATATTTTCCCTATGCATGTGGCGTAATGTATAAAGCTTTCCCTCTACCTTTTTTTTTTTTTTTCTTTGATTTGTAAGGTTGAAATAGCAAAATAATTTATTTTTTAAAAATAAAAGAAGAAATGACTCAAAAATTAAGGACCTCAATGTAAAACAACCGGATCAGTCCATGACATGGGGTCAAATTTCCCATAGTACTTTTTTTTTTGCTTTTTTGTTTTTGTTCTTTTACATCAATTGTCTTGTTCATGACACTTTTTAATATCTCATTTATTGTTAATGGATGAGGTTTCTATAAGGGAAAAAGTTTATATAAGGTTGCAACCTTGTAATGTAGAGCCACGAATGCACCTCAAAAATCCATCGGAAGAGGTAATTTTAATGTTGAAAAACCCTTTGATTGATCATCTCGATGTCGAGATGTATGACCATGAAAAATAAAAAAAAATTAAGTCTCAGAAATAGTGTATTTTACTACATATTATCTACACCGTCAATTTTCAAGATTTTCATTTTTATAGATCTACTTGATTTTAACCATTTTTTAAATTTAAAATTTTATAATTAGATATAAAAATATATTTTGAGATAATCCTAAGAACATTTTACATCAAAATTATATACCATGATAAAATTTGAAGGCGTTCCTTACCTCGACAGCTACGGATGCATCTGTATACCAACTGCACCCTTCTATAAGACCTAGGCTTTATGAAAACAAAATAAAATCTCACCTCAAATCCTTGTCCAAAAAATATTTTCGACAATGAAAATCTCCACGATGCTCTAAAATCAGCTTTCAACACCGACAATGAAATTAAAAATTGAAAAAATGGTACAAATCTTGCTAATCTATGAACACTTATTTTTAGGGTGAAATGGACGGTCTATGTAATTTGTTACAATAACCATATTTAGAACTTAAAATTCTTTTTTTTATACAACCATGATGTTCAAGCCAAGATGATGGATGTAAACGATTTCTAATTCTTGAATTACAATTGTAAAAGTGAGGCTTGGCTGCAGCCCTATTAAACCATTTTCCATTGTTAATTGGCCTATCAATCAAAATTGTATGAAATGGTCGTATAAATTCTTTTCAATCAAAGAAATCGAGAATGCAACCCGGGGAAGCTGTGGTGGAAACCCTATGAATGCTAAGAAGAAAATTCTTTATATTGCCTTTCAAAAAATCTTTATATTATTACCTTTCATTAGAAACTTCTTATATGGTCTTTCATTTTTAATTTATAACTAACCAAGTTGATCTTTTCCTCTGCGGCTTTGCTCTTTCCTAATATTTATGTGACTGGGACAACGTTTCTGATGAAAAATCACCATAACTAGCAATCTAAGGAACAAGCAACCAAGGGAAGAGAAAGTGAAAGAGAGAACTACACACGGAAAGAGAGATGGCAAATGGTGCAGTGACATTCTTTCTGCAGAAGGTGGATACCCTGCTAACACAAGAAGTACAACTACTCTCCAGAGTGCTCGATGACATTGTTTGGCTCAGAGATGAGCTTGGAACCATGAATGCCTTCATGGAGGATGTAGAAAAGAAGAAGAGCACATATGGCCTTGTTAAAGCTTGGGTGGAACAAGTAAGAGAGGTGATGTATGATGCTGAGGATATCCTTGATGAATTCATGATTAAAATGGAGAACCAGCAGCGTTTCTTTAACAAGATCATAATTCACCACCAAGTTGGAACCAAAATAAAAGGTATTAAAGTGCGTATCCACTCTATAGCACAAAGGAGAAATACCTACGATATTCATAGAAAAGAAGATGAAGGGACTAGTTCAAACTCTGCACTTTTCAAAGGGGAATATCTTCTCAGAGCTCATCCTTTCATTAATGAAGAAGATATAGTTGGATTACAAAAAGATGTCAATTCATGGTGGGATGGTTGCTGAACGAAGGCTCAAAACTTGAAGTGGTTTCACTCATGGGGATGGGTGGAATAGGCAAAACCACACTTGCTAAGAAAGTCTATCAAATGGAAGAGACTAAGAGGCACTTTGATTGCCGTTCTTGGGTAATGGTTTCACAATCCTTCACCATATCAAGGAATTTGAAAACCATGTTGAAAGGATTTTATGAAGATAGAAAGGGAGATCAATCCCTCCCTGGAAAGAATGGATAATGAACAGTTGCAAAAGTGCCTCTATTTGTATGTAGCAGATAAGAAGTTTCTTCTAGTGTTAGATTGTGTCTGGAGCGAGACTCTTTGCAATGATATAATTGCTTCATTACATAATTGTAATATTGGAAGTAAAATCATCTTGACAACACGATTAAGCGGTGTGGCTTCATCAGTACAGGTAAGGAACTGGTCTCATAATCTTCAGCCCTCAGAAGAGGAAGATGCTTGGTCTCTCCTTTGTAAGAAAACAACTAGAAATAAGCATAACATTAATATTTTTGTGCAGTTGGAAAATATAGGCAGGCGTATTGTTCGTTAGTGTGAGGGCTTACCTTTAGCCATCGTTGCAATTGGGAGCATGTTGTCCAAGAGGACTGTGGAACTAGTCAAATGGGCAAAAGTTCTAAAAAATCTCAATTGGATTTGGCGAATAATCCCTCATTGGAAAGATTAACGGGAATTCCATCTTTCAGCTACAATGATATGCCCCCTCACCTCAAATATTGTTTCTTGTACTGCTCTTTATGGATTGCTGAAGGATTTATAGACGTGCGACAAGGACTGATGATGGAGGAGGCAGCCAATAATTTTCTAAAGGAATTAATAGATCGGAACATGATTCACGTCAAAAAAGTAAGAGCAACACAAAGACCAAGAGCGCGTTGGATCGATGATGTGATATGTGAGCTTGTATGCTCCATTTCAGAGAACAAGAATTTTGGGAAAATTTTAATAAACAAGGATACAATCTCACATGAAAAAACTTGCAGGCTCCACATTTACCAAGAGAGTATCCCAAGTTTCACTTGTAAGTTGCACCTTCGCTCTCTCTTCATCCATAGTATGGGGCAATTGTCTTATTCCTTAGATAGAATTGTATCAAAGTTAAGATTATTGAGAGTGTTGCATTTGGGAGGTGTTCTCATTGAATGATTGCCCAGTGAAATAGGCAGCCTTGTTCATTTGAGATACTTGGGATTAAGGGATACAGGGCTCTGGGAATTCCCAAAGTCTATGAGAAACCTCTGTACACTACAAACATTGGATGCTAAAGGCAGTAATATGGAATCCTTTCCCAATTGGATTTTAGAGCTTCAAAATTTGACCCATTTGGTCATAGGTCGAAAGAAACCTTCAAGTTCTGAATATTGGATCTAAATCTTGAGTCGAAGAAAAACATCCATTTTCTTCTGATATACTAGTACCATGTCAAATTGGTCTAGGAGGCTTAACACAATTCCAGACTCTCCAATATATAAAAGTTAGGGGAGCCATGATTAAAGAGCTTGGGAATTTGATCAAATTCAAGAAATTATATGTTGAATTGATGGATTCTGACAATGGGAAGGATTTCTATCCAAATGGGTGACCTCAATTCCTTGTTTGTGGCCTCTTTAGGTCATGGCAAACATAAGTTTATGGAGCTAATGTCCTCACCACCACCATATCTTCAAAAATTAATGTTGAGTGGGATTTTGAGCAAGACCCACTAGTAGTCTTACAATCACAGCCTAATTTGAGGATACTTAATTCTATGGAATGCATACCTTGGAAGGACAATAGGTGGTAACTGCATTGATGGATTCCCCAAGCTCAGATATCTCAAGCTCCAAGACATGGAAGAACTAGAACAGTTTGGGGGGATAAGGAAGGGATCCATGGCATTCCTCCATAGCCTTGTGATTTGGGGATGCTTAAGTTTGAAGGTGTTGGATGAAAGCTTCCAAAACCCAACTTCTCTCCAAGAGTTGCCCATTGGTAACATGCCAGAGAAATTCACAAGAAGGTTGCAACGTAATGTAGGAGAGGATTATTTCAAAGTCCACCACGTCCCCAACATTTATAGGTTTTGTTAGGAAAATGGAAGTTTTGCTTGGAAATCTATGAAGTGATAGTCACACCAAATATATGATGTTTGAGTATAGAACAAGCGGACTATTATTGAAAGATAGCATGACATCTTATGGGATCTTCGGACCAAGCTTTTACCCAGTCCACAACATGAACAGACTTCATCGACTCTTTAGTTTGGTAAGACCTAAGTTACTTTTCCTAATGGTGGTAAGATGGGAATGATTAGATGGACTTATCCTCCAATGGAACACAATGGATGGCACCTTCCCACTGTTCGGTTGGTTTAGAGGGCATTCCCCACTGTCCAACTAGTAGAGCCATAATCTACAACTCTATTCGTTAGACAGTGGAAATTGCCCTGTCCAATAGTACAATGGCGGGAAGGATGCCTCTATTGTAACACAATGGATGGATCATCCACCAAAATCACCCTTAGGGTTAAGGTATATGTTTTACTAGTCTCTGCTTCTAATTTAGTAGAGAAGACATACTAGCTAGGCAATTTGTATAATGTAGTGCTCCAATATCTGGCACATACGATGGATGTTTGAGGTTTGTGTTTTCGCTCTCAAACAATGTTACTAATAATCCTAAGAGCCTATCCTCAATGGTAATGATGGAGAGAGACTCATAGCTATAACGCACACACATTATGTAAACAGAAGCACTTCCATTGAGGGCATAGGACAAACCATTAAAGTTACGATGCAAAAGAGATCAAGAAGCACTCTAATTGTCAAGGGCGAATGCCTCTTAGCCCTTTGCAATGCTAAAAGGATTATACAAAGATCAAAACCAGTCAAGGAACAGTCGGGTTTCCACCTCGGAACATGGGTGACGGTCTCACAAACCATTCTTGATTGCCATTCATGGGTGTCTATGTCACAGTCCCTCATACTAGCAGGGCATTTAAAAGACCTGCTAAAGGATTTTACTAGGATCAAAATAAGGAAAGCTCAACCATAGGGCTGAGAATGGGCCGAGCCTGGGCCGGGCCAGCCCTGGACCTAGCCCACCCCTGATCCCCATAGGGTAGGGTCAGGCCTGGGCCCGGCCCAACCCTCACAGGGCCAAAGAAGCCCTGGCCCAAGGATGGATTAGGCCAAATGAAAAAAATGAAACAAAATTACATAGAACAAAAGGTATGGGCCAAACCAAGCTGGCCCTGACTTGGTCCTCAGGCCACATTATGCAGCCCAGGCCCTAACTTTTTAGGGTCGAGCGTGGCCATGCAGCGTATTGCCACCCCTACTCAACCCTGATAGGCCCCAATTGGATTCCCACCTCTAAACATATAAGAGAAACAACTTTTCTTGGGGATAGATGATGTTTTAAGTGAATCTGTTCAGAATAAGGTGAATTGATTTATCAGAATGCAACATGAAATTAGGTTCTCTTCCCCATTCCCATTAGGGATATTGCTTCCACAATATGTTGTCAAACAAAGAACTACTGCTCATCCCCTACAAATGGTCATTTCAGTCGTCGCTATTTGAACACGCAAAGTAGATGTTGATGTACCACATACTATATGTAGGTGACATGTGTAGAAACGAAAAGCAATCCACGAAACAAGAAAGAAGAAATAAAACACAAAAGAAAGAGATAACCAACCATAACGCAAAGATATGCGTGGTTCGGCAATGTGCCTACGTCCACGGGGAGATGAGAGCTTCTTTACTGGCAATAGAGAATAAGGTTACAAAAGTTCTCTTCACACCTCTATCTGATTCTTGATTACAAAGAAATCTCTGTTTTTACCCTTAACCCTCCATCACAACAATATATAGAGTTCTGTACGAATTACCAAAATACCCCATATACGGATACAAAAATTTCTCTCGGGAGCTACTGCCCCCGAACCCCCGCAAGGCCCAAGTTCACTCAGCGTACCTGACCGGATGACTCCTCTGGGCCTCAAGCCCTTCAGGCTTTTAATAGCCCTCCTGCGTCGTCTTTTTGACTCCACCTTGGCAAATCTATTTCCTTATAATACAAAACATCAATCCTCAACAATCTCCACCTCGCCTTGAATTTTGTCAAGCCACCCTGAAGATGTCTTCATCCCCGTACCTCTACAAAGGTACATGACTGCACCCCCACCTGCCATGGGATGCTTCCCATACTCTCAACAATGAATGACATTAAACAAGTCCAAGCAAAGCTAGAACTTCTCCGTAGTGACCGACTTTGTAAGTATATCCGCAAGGTTGTCATTCATATGAATTTTCTTCAAGTGAATGATTCCTTCCGACACAAGCACCCTGATCTTGTGATACCTCACATCAATGTGCTTTATCCTAGTATGAAGCACTTGATTCTTTGCAAGATTTATGGCACTCTGACTATCACAATCCAGCACAATGCCTTCTTGCTCCAACCCCAACTCACGAATCAAACCATTCAACCAGATCGCCTCTTTTGCAGCTTCAGCTACTGCCACGTACTCTGGCTCTAGCGTAGACAAGGCAACCGTGGATTGAAGCATTGCCTTCCATGAAATAGGTCCACCCGCTAGTGTGAATACATACCCTGTAGTAGACCTCCACTTGTCTAAATCACCAGCATAGTCAGAATCGACATATCCCACAAGTTCTGTAGAGCTTCTCTTCCTGCTGAACAGAATTTCGAGATCTGATGTCCTTCTCAGATATCTGAAAATCCACTTGATTGCATTCCAATGCTCCCTGCCAGAATTACTCATGTATCGACTAACAACCCTGACAGCCTGAGATAAATCCGACATGTTACAAACCATAGTATACATGAGGCTTCCGACTGCGCTAGCATAGGGCACCGGAGACATCTGCTCTAACTCCTCATGTGTAGTAGGACATTGCTGTTCAGATAACTTGAAATTACTCACCAATGGAGTGCTAACTGGCCTGGCCTTTTCTATGTTGAAACGCTCCAGCACCTTTTCAACATACCTTTTCTGAATTACCCAAAGTTTACCTACACTTCTATCTCTATGAATCTCCATACCAAGGATCCTATTAGCATCCCCTAGATCCTTCTTATTAAACTCATAACTTAACATAGACTTGAGAGATGTTATATCATATGCATTCTTGCCAGCGATGAGCATGTCATCAACATAAAGCATCAAGAGAATAAGGGAATTATCATCAAGAACTTTAAAATAAACACAACAATCATACTCACTTCTTGAATAGCCAATTCGCACTATGAAAGAGTCGAAGCGCTTGTACCACTGCCTAAGATATTGTTTAAGACCATAAAGCGATCTCTTGAGCAAGCAAACTTGATCTTCCTTTCTGTGTACCTTGAAGTATTCAGGTTGCTCCATAAAGATTTGTTCCTCCAGATTACCATTGAAAAACGTTGTCTTCACATCAAGTTGTTCTAGCTCCAAATCAAACATGGGTGCTAAAGCAAGTAATACCTTTATTAAAGTGTGCTTGACAACCGGAGAGAATATTTCATTGTAATCCACTCCCTCCTTCTGAGCGTAGCCCTTTGCTACAAGCCTAGCCTTGAATCTCTCACATTCCTTTTCTATTACTGCTTCTTTCTTCCGAAAGATCCACCTGCACCCAAGCACTTTTCTTCCCTTGGGCCTCTTGACAAGCTCCCTAGTCTTGTTCTTTTGCAGAGACTCCATCTCCTCCATCATGGCTGTCATCCATCTATCACCCTGTGCATTACTTAGAGCATCTTCGAAAGAGTCAATTTCTCCAATACCAACTGTTAGAGCAAAAGCTACCATGTCCTAAAAGCTGTATCTCATAGGGGCTTTGTGAACACGCTTTTTCCTGCCTTTTACCAGATTGTAGGGTCACCATGTGGTTGTTGTTGTTCTGATATGCTGCTAGATGATTCTTCCTTTTCTGATGTTTCAGACTCTTCTAGCTCCACTTGGACTGTCGATCTTTCTTCATCACTTTCATCAACTTGCACTCTATCATCTTGGATGTTGATTGACTTCACCATGTGAGATTCATCAAACACAACATACCTGCTAAGAACAACCTTATGTGAAGTAGGATCCCAAAGCTTGAATCCCTTCACTCCCTTCTCATAACTGAGAAAGATGCACTGCTTAGACTTAGAGTTTAATGTGGAACGTTTCTCACTCTGCACATGGACATAGGCTGAACATCCGAAGATCCTCAGCATAGAATAATCTACCGGCTTTCATGTCCACACCTCCTCTGGAATTTGTAATCAATTGCTGTAGATGGTGACCTGTTAATGATGAAACAGGCAATGTTAACTGCATTTGCCCAAAAACTTTTCTTTAAATCTGCATTCAATCTCATACTACGAGCTCTTTCCAAAAGAGTCTTGTTCGTCCTCTCAGCCACACCATTTTGTTGAGGAGTTTCTGGTGTGGTGAAGTGACATACAATCCCCTCTTCTTTACAAAATTCTTGAAATTCTCTAAACTTGTACTCCCCTCCATTATCTGATCTCAAGCATTTCAGTTTTTTTCCTGTCTTCCTTTCTACCTCCACTTTCCAGTGTTTAAACTTTGTGAATGCTTCACTTTTGTGTTCCATAAAGTAGACCCAGACCTTTCTTGAGTAATTGTCAATTAAGGTAATGAAGTATTCTGCCCCACCCTTAGATTTGATTGGTGAAGGCCTCCATACATCAATGTGTACATAGTCTAGTAAATCTTTTCTTGTATGATTTGCAGTATTGAATCTAATCTTACACTGTTTACCGAAAACACAGTACTTACAGAAATCTAGTTTACAGGCTCAAACACCCTTCAGCAATTTCCTTTTATGACGTTCCATCATACCTCTTTCACTCATATGCCCTAAACGTATATGCCACAATTTTGTGTCATCTGTGCTGGACTCTACATGTGTGGTTACAGAAGCTCCACCTGTGACTGTATTCCTTATCAGCCTGTATAGGTTCCCAGTCAACTGACCTTTCATGACAACCATAGATCTCTTACTAACCTTGAGGACTTCACGTGTTGTTGTATACTTGTTACCATTCGAGTCAAGGGCCCCCAAGGATATTAAATTTTTTTTTAATTGTGGGACATGCCTCATATCTCATAAGATTCGTACTATCCCATCAAACATCTTGATTTTGATAGTTCATATTCTAATGGTCTTGCATACCGCATCATTCCCCATTAGAACAGACCCACCACTATATGATTTGTAGGTTTTAAATCAGTTTCTATTTTGACACATATGAAAAGAACATCCAGAATCTAAAATCCAAGAATCAGTAAATTAATTTTTACCTAAAGATATAGAGAGAAGATATCCATCATCTCCGTCAGAGCTATCAGCCACGCTAGCTTCATCAAATGCTTTACCTGTTTCTATCCTCTTTATATCCTCCTTTCTTTTCGGGCAATCTCTCTTCATGTGACCTTCCTTTTTGCAGTAATAGCAAGTAAACTTGTCCTTCCCCTTTGATTTTGACCAACTTTTGGTTCTAGACGTCTTTTGATTTGATCTGCCCCATTTATGACTCTCTTTGTATTTTCCAAAGAAACCTTCTCCTTGAGATTTAATACTGCTAGTCTTCTTTCTTGTCTCATTTGACAAAAGAGTAGCAGTGACTTCATCGGTCTCAAGAGTCTCCTTCCTGTATAGTAGAGTCGTAACCAGGTGATCGTATGATCCTAGAAGCAAAGCCAACAGAAGTAGCGCCTTGTCTTCATCCTCGATTTCGACCTCAAAGCTTGCTAACTGGCTTATGATCTGGTTGAACTCGCTGAGATGTTCAAGCAAATCTGTGCCTTCTTCAATCTGAAGAGAATACAACTGATTCTTCAAAAAACAACTTGTTCGTCAGAGATTTCGTCATGTAAATACTCACGAGTTTTGTCCAAACCTCCGGAGTAGTTTCGAGGTCCATCATATAACGCAAGGCATCATTTGATAGATTCAGACGAATGACATTTACCGCCTTTTCCTCAATCTCTTGCCACTCTTCATCATTTATCTTTACTGGTTTCTTCGATTTTCCTAGCAAAGCCTTAGTCAAACCTTATTGTATCGTAAAATCATTCATCTTTCGTCGTCAAAGTGTGAAGTTGTTCTTTCCATTGAACCTCTCGATGTCATATTTGATGCTTAATCCCTTTCCTATCATTGTGGTAGCAAACCCTAGAAAGCGGAACAATTTAGTTGGCTCTGATACCAACTTGTAGAAAAGAAAAGCAATCCATGAAACAAGAAAGAAGAAACAAAACACAAAAGAAATAGACAACCAATCACAACGCAAAGATATACGTGGTTCGACAATGTGCCTATGTCCACGGAGAGATGAGAGCTTCTTTACTGACAATGGAGAATAGGGTTTTTAGAAGATCTTGAGGGGGGTTTTTAGAAGATTTTGAGTCCTTAGAAGCATCTTTGAGGTGGAAGTTTGGAGATTGAGCAATCAAACTCAAAGTAAGTGATTTTTTTTTATTGCTTGTATAAATTGCATTATTTTGAGATGTTTTCTTTGCGATCTAATAGGAGTGGTGATACCGGTTGGAAATATGACTACAACCCATATCCTAATGATAAAAATTGCATAAGATGCAATTTTTGTGAGAAGGATACAGAAAGGAGCATAAACCGATTCAAGAAACATCTTGCCGATATCAAGGGGGATGTTGCCCCATGCAAAAAGATTCCTGATGTTGTTAAAGAGGAAATAATCAATTTTTTTAATATGGTAAAAATGAAAAACGATGAGAGATTTGCCTCCATAATAGAGCTTAGGTCTGGGATTCAGGTCAATTATGATTATGATGATAGTGATGAGGAAGGGATTAGGGAGGGATGTCAATAGGTAGAAATAGAACAATCCATTATTAAGGGAAAGGGAAAGGGAAAGGGAGTTGTAATTGCTTCTGGTTCTTGGAGTAAGAAGCCTCAGATTAGAGGCCCTATGAATAGTTTTTTGCCTCGGCCTGACCTTGAGGTTGCAGGAGAGATAGAGCTACTTATTATCTTGCTACACGATTTTATGAGGCGGGCATTCCTTTCAATACTGCTTGCTTAAGCAGCTTCTATGTCGTGGTAGAGGCAATTGGCCAATTTGGGCCTAGGATGAAACCCCCAAAACAACATATGAGCTTTCAGTACCTCTTTTGAAAAAGGCTGTGAGTGTCACGAAAGAAGCTCTAGAAGTTAAGAAGGATGCATGGGCTCAGTATCGGGTTTCTATTATGACTGATGCTTGGAGTGATAGGAAGAGAAGTCAGATGAATTTTCTTGTGAATTGTCCTTAAGGGACTGATTTTTTTAGGTCTACTGATGCCTCTAACCATAGCCATGATGCCCATTACATACTCCAAGTTTTAGAGAAGGGAATCAAGGAGGTTGGGGAGCATCATGTTGTACAAGTTGTCATTGACAATGTTGCTCCTAATGTTGCTACTGCTAATTTGTTGTGCATAGCTTATCCTAGAATCTTTTGGACACCATGTGTAGCACATTGTATAGACCTCATGCTTGAGGCTCTTGGCGGTTTAACTGAGATATCAGGTGCAGTGAAGAAGCAAAGTCAGTTACAAATTTCATTTATGGCCACCATCTCACTTTTAGCATGATGTGTATATTTACAAAGAAGAAAGAGATTGTGACGCCTGGGGTCATGAGATTTGCGACCTGGTACTTATGCCTAGATAGCATAAATTCAAGGAGAGTGCAGTTGAGGTAGATGTTTACCTCGGATGACTGGAGAGCATGCAAGTGGTCCAAGGATTAGGTTGGGAAGGAGGTGAGAGATATTATCCTTTCCAAGGCATTTTGGCGAGGGGTGAAGGGCTCTCTTAAGGTATTTTTTCTTCTTGTTAAAGTCCTTCGTATGGTTGATAGTGACAAATGAGCTATATATATGAGGCTATGGAGAAATGCAAAAGAGAGATAGCTCAAAATTTGGATAATGATGAGAACTGTTACAAGCTTGTTTGTGAGATTATTGATGAGAAGTGGAATAGACAACTACATCGGCCATTGTATGCAGCTGGTTATTATTTGAACTAGCTTGTTTTTATGTTGACAAGGATATACACATAAATGACACAATTATGACTGGATTTAATAAGTGTGTAGATGTGCTAGTCCCTGATCCTGATATCCAGGGTATTATATGCGCTAATGAGCTGATAAATTATAAATGCACATTAAAGTTTTTTGGGAGTCCAATGGCGATGAGGTAAAGGACCAAAATTGATTTAGGTAGTAATAATATTCTTAAGTTCATCAAGTTCAAGTAATCAAGTTTCATTTTTATAATTCTATTATTTATTTATGATTTTATTCTATATCTTTGCAACCAATTGGTGGAGCCAACATGGGTGTAGTTCTCCAAATTTACAAAAATTGGCCATTCGGATCTTAAACGTAACCACTTCCTCATCCGGTGGTGAGCGCAATTGGAGTACTTTTGAAGGGGTAAGGCTCGCAAGGGTAATTTGTATAATTGTATTAATAATACATGAACCATAGATTTTAATTAGTTTCATTTGATTTTGTCAGATTCATACAAAGAGAATGAACAGGCTTGAATCAAAGAGGCTCAATGACTTAGTCTATGTCAAATATAATCGATTCTTGAAGGACATGTTTCCTAAGACAGATAAGAGAGACCCCATCAGATCAAAAAATATGGACAATGCTCTAGAGTGGTTAGTTGATGATGATGAGGTCGAGGGGCTTGAAGGATTGACATCGGACGTGGTCATGGATGCTTCAAGGATGTCGACTGACCCTCCTAGGGCCACTACAACTTCTGCACAGAGAATCAGGGTGGAGGAGGAAGATGAAGAAGAAGAGGTAGATTCAGAAGAGATGGAGGAGGACAACCAATATGTTGAGGAGGGTGACGACTCCGATGAATATGATGCAAATGCAGCTGATCCTAAGTTTTCTGATGATGAATGATGAATGTTGAATAATTATTAAACTTTGAACTTTGATTGAACTATGCATGGTAAATTTTAAGTTTTAATTGGATATGGATTGTGGACCGACTTATGGTTATGCTTATGGAGTGTGTGCTAATGTGTAGTATACTTTCAATTCGGATGGGCCCTAAATACCTAAGTCTCATATTTTATACAATATATAATTGTAGAATCCTTTTCGGATTCAATTGGGCCGCCCAGATTCTGAGCGCTCGCCTAGGCGCTGGCCAGCCTGGACCCCCCAGGCCGCTTAGGACCCACCTAGAGCTTTTTGAAACTGTGTATATATATATATATATATATATATATATATATATATATCTTGGTTGATTTTTGGTAGTGCAAACCAAAATAATATATATTTGCACAATTAGGCACTTCTTTTTTTCATGCATAATTTCTGTTAAATTTTGTTGCCAACTCTATGGTCAAAATAGCCCAAGAGTTTTTCAATATACCTAAAAATGTGATTGGTGTTTCTAATATTTAATAAAAAAGGAAATTGTTGGAACCAACGCATAGTTAGCAAGCCATGGAATAACAATATATCGGTGAACCAAAACATCGGTAATAAATTGGCTTTGCTCCAAAAAATGAATAGAAAAAATCGGGTCAAAAATACAATCGCTAAAACTTAGATAGAGAATCATGAATATTTGGGATTTGACTAAACAATATGGAATGAAAAAAATCAGATATGTAAGTATGAAACAATATAGGATTATGAATTGTGTTTATTGTACGGATACATTAAAACCATTGAACTATAATTTTTATGTCCTTACCTATTATCATTAGTGTCATACTTAACAATTTTGTCTAAATTTTCAATAAATACAACTACAATACTTAATCTGTTGTCACGACATAGAACATGTGATAGATTATTGACAGCATACAAGACAACAACAACTGGAACACTAAATATAAGAACTACATTACCAAACAACAAGAACGGAAACCAAGGTATGGGAATATTGTTGGAAGAAAAAAACAAAAATGATCATTAGTAAAGGGAGCAGTTAACTAAAACACAAAAACTGAAAAATGTAATGTAGGTGGTCCATTCAAAGTGTTACGTTGTATACACTAAAGAAATTAAAAAAATAAGACGGGTGAAACTAATCAAATATTTGTATGCAGAAAGATAACAAAAAAATGCTTAAACAAATCCAAATATTCGAAGGGCACTCTGAATTCCTTGTTGCCTAAATCTTTAGTTGAATTGAATCTCTCTTTTGCTCTTTATAATGATGCTCTATGTTTAGAGGGAAAAAATGATTGGGTTACTCTTCCTCTTTCTTTATCAATTATTTTGAGATATATGGTTGCTCAGGTGGATTATTTTTTAGAGAATATATTGCACTTTTAAGGGAACATATTGGTGAAAATTCTTGGTGGAAATTTTTGTTAAATCAAGATTTTCAATGTACTTCTACTTTTAATGTGCTTATCTCTAAACTAAAATTCAAATATATTAAATCAATGACGAGATAAAGTTACAAGGAAGAAGCTTTTTTGAAAAGCTCTTTTGAAAAAAAGATAAAATGCGGATTTTTATCGGTTCCATTAAAAAACCGCGATTTTTTTGACGATCTTTTGAAAACTTAGAGTTCTAAACAAATTTCAAAAAATGGGAGATTTTTTGAAAAATCATTTGTTAAATGGAGACTTGTTAACTGTGAACCAACCAAGGCGTAGTTATAACCACCCAAAAAATGCTAGCTCACTACTCCCATTTGCTTGGTTGTTGGTTGTAAACAAAACGACTGGTACTCGGCACAAGAGGAGACAATTGGAAGTAGTGAGAAAAGGCATGGGGACCTATGGCCTCACTAAGGATATGACCCTTGATAGAGCAGAATGGTAGACTAGAATTTGTGTAGATGACCCCAAATAGTTGGAAAAAGACTCGGATGATGATGATGAATTTCTCTCTCTTATTGTTTCTATTTTATCAAGGGGAGCCACTGTGCCAAGACCCCCTCTCTCTCTCTCATGGGCTTATCCGCTCCGCCCACACTTTCTCAAAAAGGGATAACTAATCCCAACATTCTCTCTCACACAAGAAAAATGAGATATAAGAAAAGTGCCAAGAATGTCCTCAAGACAATTAAGAGGTGAGAGAAGCTCCAAGAGAGGTTTTAAGACTATTCATGAGAGAGAGAGGTTTCATTCTGCGAAAAGAGGAAGTAGGAGAAGGTAAAAGGTCACTCCTTAGCAGGCATAGAAGAGAGGAAGGAGGAGAACGAGGGAGATAAGGAACAGGTGGGAGAACCCTAAAATTCAGGGGGAGTTTATGGCAATTTTTTAGATGATTCAAACTTGTTTTTTTTTTTTAGAAAATGGGGGGAGTGACTAGCTGGATGACCCATGAGTTGGCATTTTGGGTGGTCCTATCAACGCATTGGCTGGTTCCAATAATAACCCTAAAATAAAAAAAAATAAAATACAATAAAAGGGTAGTTATCTCAATGGGAAAAGTAAGAAATGCCACCAATGTGTCTCTTTCTCTTCTGAAACTCAAAACAACATTTTTAACAAGCAAAAGAAACCTACAATTAAGGCTAAAGTTTCCTCCATCTGATTTCCGATAGGAAAATCGTAACTGCATTTCTCCCTGTAAATCTCTTTAAGATTTTAGTACTTACTCTCATCCACTATATAGTGAATACTTTCCATGAGCTTGAATTTTTACTATTATTGTATATTGGTTCTATTCTGAACACTACAAAAACCCTTTCTATTGATTAAAAAGCTATCATGGCTCATCTCTTGCATTCCTTTCTGTGTTGCTTTTATTAAAGATTTGGAATAATTTATCCAATTTAAGAAACTATCCAGTTGGCGAACAAGAATGATGGGGAGAAGTTATGGCCTCCATCCAAAAGATGAAGTAACTCAAAAGCCTTGTTTTGTCTTCTATTGATGAAACATAAGTTTTTACTATGAAATCATTGCATCCAGACCCACCATAGTTACCACAGTGGTTAGAAGAATACATATAGATGTTTTATTAGGGAAGTTATCACAGTGGTTAGGCCCTCTTGAAAGTCCCACAAGGTTGCATTTAAGATCTTCTGCCCCAACTAAAGACCCAATCAAATGTCCCCAAACATTGTCTTATTTGACAAAATTTATGCTTTCTGAGGCACACAATCTTGGCAAGATGGGATGCCGTAATAATGTAGAATTTCCAAGACTAAAGCATCTTATGCTTCATAACTTGCAGCGACTGTTGCTGTGGGGATTTAGGGAAGAAGGAAGCATATCCCTGCTTAGAATTTTACGAAGTATGACGCACCCTGAAAATCTTTGACTGGTGGTTTGTAAATATCAGGAGCGATTCTTGGGTACATAGAATGGGTTAACTTACACAGGAACTGGGCACAAAACTTGGATATAAACTTTTATATCTCTACATGAAGTCATACATTCTTTAAAAATAAGTAACACCTATTTGTGCTTGAAGGTTGTCAAAGTGGAAGGAGAAATCAGAGATGAGATCATCATTTTTATGGCAGAAAATACGAAAAAGGCCCAGTTTCCAATCATAGCACTCATATTCTTCTCCGTGAGAGAATGATTGATCACTATTTCTACTAAAGAATTATACTTTTTTATATTGGATTACTATTGTCATTCAATTTTAATTCTTTGAAAGGAATATGATTTGAGAATGTAATGCACATATAACACTTTTGAGAGAAGCTTGTGTATCCTAATTTTTAGGATGAAGTAGAATTGATGGGTGATTAAAGTTCAAATACACTATTCACCATGGTGTTGCTTGGTACTTTCTGTAACGTTCTAAACTATTAATTGGTGTTACAAGATTTCAATCAATGAACTGAATATCTACACCATGTTCTTAAAAAAAAAAAAAGAAAAAAAAAAAAAAAAAGGAATACTGATACTAATGTAAGAGCATAGTGTATGGCACATATTTCTATCCTCATAATAGTAAATCATAGATCTGTGTCCTTACACTACAAATCAAAATCGAAACATATATGCATATACGGTTTTGTTTGAACAATGAGAGAAATATGCAGTAATAAAAACTGTACAGTAGCATTAAAACACCAGTACTTTTAGCCATTGCCCAAGAATTTTTTTCTTTTTTGATGAACGTTAACATGCCATTGTCCAAGAATTTATCAATGAACTTAAACAAAAATGGAAGAAATGAGCTCACAATGAAATGATATTCATCAACTGATGAGTTCCGGTGGCAGTGGAATGATTGGGCAAATGAAAAATCCATGGCAGGATCAATCATCCCTTAAAATGCAACACCATACTAATTTGTGACTTTTCCAAATAATATTGCTTCTGTTACAAGTTGCAACAAAATAAATATCAAAAGGAATCAATGAGAGATAAGAATAAAAGACACAAAATCTCTCCCTCCTTCCCTCTCTCCCTACCTCCCATGACATGCCCAGTGTAACAGATTGGTAAGCTGGTAACCTAAGATGCATCATATGGTGAGTCCCAAATTTAGCATATCAGTACAAGTGACATCACATAAAAGAAATTTATTATAGATATAGTACTCAAAATGAGTTACAAAATCTTTACCTGGTTTATATTCAAAGCTGTACATATAGACCAATAGATCTGGCTGGATATTGTGACTTCTTTATAGCTTCAGGCTTTAAGTGTATCCCCATAATAATGGCTCGCATGTTGTGAATTCAGCATCGATGAACACAAGATTTACAGGCTTACAAGAATGTATCCCAGCTGAAGCTGATAAAAAAGCACAGTTTGTCCACCATTTGCCACCCCCACTGAACCCCCCCCCCCCAGCCCCTCCCCCCTGCCGACTTTCCTCCACTTTGAACTCTTATGTAGGCCTAGTCTCTCTTTTGTTTCATCATGTCCTCTTCCATTTCTCTTTCCTACTAGGTCATAGCCTCTCCTCTCTGAACTCTTATGTAGGTCATAGCTGACTGTTTCTCAATAGCAACGCAGCATGCATAACTGATGGAGGGCAAAACTCTTCTTATTTTGCATTTTTATTCAATTTCAATGATGTATGTATATTGTAGTTTAGATTTAGGATTTATTTCTAGGGCTTTTAGGATTTTTAAGGTCTTTATTTTTTTATTTAGTATTCACATATTACTGATCATATATTACTACTGATCATATATTTACTGTTCACGCGTTACTGCTCAAGTGTTACTATTCCCATGTTACTGTTCATATTTTACTGTTCATAGGGGTATTTTTAGAATTTTAGTATTGTTTTAGGGGTATTTTAGAATATTAAATATTTACTTGAATCTCAAGTTAAATTAGGGTTTCATATGCTTATAAAAAGTTGGATGTCATAGTTTACAGTAGATGTTATTGGAATAAATTTTATTTTATAAAAGAAGAAATTTCTTCTTCTCTTGGCTTGATTTACAGCCATGTCCTTTGCTGATTTTACTTGTTTAAGGTTCAGGAGAACAGTGAATTCAATTTCTCACCTTTTCTCCCTGCATCAAGCGGTATCAGAGCATTGTTTGAAGACGGCTGAAGATTGTGATGGCTTGTCGTGGAGGTCTTAGCCATAGGAATGCCGATCTTATCCGACTACGCAAGGAAATCAACAACTTAACGAAGAAGGTTATCGAGCTATTGCTGCGCAAGAGGTGCCATGAAAAGCATGCCCTAAACGAAGAGGAATCTACATGGATAGATCCAAATCGTGAGGGTTTTTATGGAGAATGACACAAATCAAAGTCCGACTCAAAGTTGGAGCAGAATGATGGAGCTACCTTCAACCACCTGTTCTATGCACATGCTCCATGTTGGGAGCCTCATACTTGGAAGAATAAATCATGGGATTTAGTTGATCTACATGATTTGAAGAAAAACGAAGTTGATCTTGGTGTAGGTCGTATCGAAAGTCAGAACGTGATTGGGACCTGCCACCAATTTTCGATACATACTTAAGATGATGAACAAGATTTTGGAAGAGATCTAGTCTCTGATGGTGATCAAGATTTGTGGGTGAACCGATCTTTGACGAAGAAAAAGATGAAGATTTGGAACATCTAGGAGATTTAGGGCATTGAAATTAGAGTAGCGCAATGAAAGTATGATCGACTCGAAATCAGCAAATTGTGGCCCTGATTTCAAAAAGTGATCAAATTGATGTTGAGAAAACCTCTAAATGCCTGAAAATTGAGTTTGGAGTATTTTCCATGATTTCCAATGGGAGTTCACAAATAATTGAATTTGATAAAATTGCATGGATTCCTCATTATCCCTATCAGGAACCATTTCTTGAGGAATTTTTTTTACCTCGAATAGTATTTGAGCGGACAAAGAAAAAGGTCAAAGAAGGTAGTTTTAATGTTGAGTTCATCTTAACACACTTCAAAACTCGATGACGAGTTTTCTCCAACTAGGGGAGAATGATGGAGGGCAAAAGTCTTCTTATTTGTATTTTTATTCAATTTCAATGATGTATATTGTAGTTTTAGATTTAGGCTTATTTCTAGGGATTTTAGGATTTTTACGGTTTTTATTTACTATTCACTTGTTACCATTCATGTAACACTGTTCATAAGGGTATTTTTGGAATTTTAGTATTTTTTTAAGGGTATTTTAGAGTATTAAATATTTACTTGAGTCTCAAGTTAAATTAGGGTTTCATTTATAAAAAGTTGGATGTCATAGTTTAGAGTAGAATATTTTTTCTTCTCTTGGTTTGATTTACAACCATGTTCTTTTTCTCTTCTGGTTGATTTTACTTGTTTAAAGTTCAGAAGAACGGTGGATTCAATTTCCCACCTTTTCTCCCTGCATCAAAAATTATATTTTGTAAAGGATGTATATTTTGATTTCTATTCAATTGTAAAGAATGTATACTTTGATTTTAGTTTTAAGGTTTAGTTCTTGGGTTTTTTTAGTTTCTAAGGACTTTTTAAATATTTTAATTAAAGTTAAAGGAGTTTAGTTTCAAGTTATATTTAAGTTACGACCTTTTGGTTAAAAGCTAAATTGTATGGACAAATAGTCCAAAATAATAATATTTCAATATAAATAAGGGCATGGATGGGCTAGAGGGTCATTCATATACGCCTCTTTAAGAAAAGAAGACTTTATCTTGTAAAAGAAGCCTAAGGCTTGAGCCCTAGGTGGGAGAAAACCTTAAGGTTTTTCCAAATTGTGTGCTTCTTGCTGATTTTTCTATATTTCTTCAAGTTCTCCTACATCAAGTGGTATCAGAACCCGCGATCTACAAGGAAGTTACTGTAGCAAGTAGGGAAGTTAATGTAGCACGTACGGAGTTACTGTAGCACCAAATTTTTTTGGTGCTCTAGGTCAACAACAAAGA
The DNA here is from genome assembly GCF_054954075.1 of Amborella trichopoda. Taxonomy (NCBI): domain Eukaryota; kingdom Viridiplantae; phylum Streptophyta; class Magnoliopsida; order Amborellales; family Amborellaceae; genus Amborella; species Amborella trichopoda. Next base: position 10,654,851 of record NC_142336.1, read on the forward strand.
AGAAATTATAGTAAGGTCTCGGGTTTGTTAATTTTGGCCAAATATTTGCCAAAACAACCTAGATTTTGCTGATTTCAGCAATTTTTGTTAATTATTTGCCTAGGGTTTGTGATTTTGACGAACCCATAGCAGCAAGAAGGGGCCATAAAAGGGGAATTTTTGTAGTTCTACTCCGTGATCCTATTGACAGGATTGAGAAACTTGAAAGGCAAGTACAACAGCTGGCGCAGCAGTTCGCGAGCCTCAATAATGGGCAAGACGTGATCTTTCAGCCTAGGAGCATCTCGACTGCAAGCCTCTTCAGTTTTGCGCTCCGCGTCTGGAGTCGAGTGATAAGGATAATGATAGAAGACCTAGATGTAGGAAACAACACTCTAGTGTTTTTCTTTTACTGATGAAATTTTTTATTTTGACACAAATTGCATGGAAAGTCAGCAAATAGTATATTGGGATTCACCACCAATCTTCGACATATACTCACATGAACAACAAAATTTCTTAGGAGATTTGATCTATGATAACATTGATAAGGATCAAGATGATGGTGAAGATATCTTGGAAGATGATGAAGAATATGGGGAGAAGGCAATAAGAGGACTGATCAAAATCATGGCCTTTAAAGATGCCATTAATATTGAAGGGATAGAGCACTTAAGAAATTCAGGGTATTGGAATCAAAGTAGCACAGTACAAGCATGGTCGATTCAGAAGCTGCAAATTGTGGCCCTAATTCTTCAATATACATATCAAGATCCGTTTCTTGAGGAATAGTTTTTTACCAAGAATAATTTTTGAAGCAAGAAAGAAGAAGAAGGTGGTTTTGACGCTGAATTTATCTTAGAACACTTCAAAACTCGAGGACGAGTTGTCTCGAACAAAGGGAGAATGATAGAGGGAAAAATTATACTTATTTCTAATTTCTATTCAATTGTAAAAGATGTACATTTTAATTTTAGTTTTAGGGTTTGGTTCTAATGTTTTTTAGTTTCTACGAATTCTAGGGACTTTTTAGATATTTTAATTAAACTTAAGGAGTTTAGTTTCAAGTTATATTTAAGTTATGACTTTTTGGTCAAAAGTTAAATTGTATAAACAAATATTGTCCAAAACAATAATATTTTAATATAAATAAGGGCATAGATGGGCTGAAGGGTCATTCATGTATGTCTCTTTAAGAAATGAAAAACTTTGTCGTGTAAAAGAAGTCTTCTTGTAAAAGAAGCCTAAAGCTTGAGCCATAGGTGGGAGAAAACCTTAAGGTTCTCCAAAATTGCTTATGTTTGACATGCTTATTGCTAATTTTATATGTTTCTTCAAGTTCTCGTACATCAATAACTCAGTGACAGACAATGTTTGAGATGCCACTAATTTCCAAGTCCAAACAAATGAAATATGGCTCTTGCATAATTGACATCACCAAGGTCTCTCTCTTGGTTTCCACACATTCTTGAAGCTCCCTTTAATATATCACTAATATGTTGAAAATGTGGCCAATAATGCCCTTTTCTCCTGGGAATTTTTTTTTCAATAATGATACAAATGCCATATTGAAGTATATGTGAAATCCCATGTGGTTAACATAATGTAATGCCATATACTTGGATCAATTTTTTAGCTTTAATAAGATATTGTACTGGAGGGAAAACCCAAATGTCACTAAAGGGAAAACCCAATGTGTGTTTGGATTCCTTGTGAAAATTGTTTTTTTTCTATTTTATAGATATATAAAGTTTATTTAATTTCTAAATATCTTTTATCAAATTTTATGAATGCTTCGATGACATCCTATTTTGTGAGTCATTAGTGAACTAATGACAGGTTTAGCTCAACTTATTACATAGGATTAACAGTTTGGTGACAACTTGTTAATCCTAATTATTTGCACTCAAGGGAATTAAAGCATGAGTTACACTTGGATCTCAACTCCTATAGACCATGAAAGATAAAGTTACAAACCAAATGTGCTCTCTATAAAAAGATGTTAACTCCTCAAGAAATAACAAGAAAATAAGGATAGAGAAGGATGAAAAAGAGAAATGCCAAGTAAATGAATCTACCAAATCCCATACATGGTTTTTAGTTATAGAATCCATTTTCCGGGGTTTCATTTTCACTTTTTGGTGGAGGTGTTGTATCATGGTACAGTACAAAAACAAAATTGTGTTACTTTATCAACCATGAAAGCAGAAAATGTGGCTTGTAGTTTAGGATCACAAGAGGCTCTTTGGTTGAGGAATTTCCTCATGGATTTAAAATTGGAATGCATCAACAATGAACCTATAAATATATTATGTGATAATTAAGCAATCATTGCCGTTATCAAGGATTAAAAAATAAACTTTAAATCTAAGCACATTCACAGGAGGTACCACCATATTCGAAATGTAATGGAATATAGAGATATAACAGTTGATTATATACCTTCAAGTGAGATGATTGCAGATCCATTAAAGGCTTTGAGCTAGGACATATTCGAGATACATGTAGTAGCTATAGGACTGAGATAAGTCCAAGTGGAAATCCAATAATGGTGCATAAAACCATATTGGTGGGTATATGGAAATCTCTTGTGGAAAGTATGAGCAACGCCATGTACAAGATATCAAAGGGCCTTCAAGCCAAGTGGGAGATGTTGGAAATGTAGCCTATCAGGCCCTTTTCTCTCAGGAATTTACTTTTCAATAATAGTACAAAAGCCATATTATAGTATATGTGAAATCCCATGTGGTTAATATGATGCAATGCCACATACTTAGATCTATTTTTTAGCATTAATAAGATATTGTACTGGAGGGAAAACCCAGTGTCTCTGGAGGAAAAACCCAGTGATGTGTTTGGATTCTGTGAGAATTAATTTTTTCTATATTATAAATACACAATGTTTATTTAATTTTTAAATATCTTTTATCAAATAGTAGGAATGCTTGGATGACATCCTATTACGTGAGTCATTAGTAGACTAATGACAGGTTTAGCTCAGCTCATTACATAGGATTAACAGTTTGGTGACAACTTGTTAACCTAATAGCTGCAATTAAGGGAATTAAGGCACGAGTTACACTTGGATCTCAACACAATAATCTCCACATGAACAAGAGCCATCCCTGAAATGATGGAAACGATTCGTGTCTCGCACAATAATTTCTCTCTCCACGATATTTGATGCCAACTTAATCGCATTATGGCAATCCCCACAAACCTAATATTCTTCTTGACCCTTATCGTTGGCCCAGGAGGGCTGTTAAGAAGGGAAAAAGCAAGAGCAATGTTCTCACTATGGTACTATATCTCTCTCCTGAAGCGTAACACCCGATTTGTCCAACATCTTAAATATGTCTTCCTTTTGTGGGTGAGTGTCATCATTTGCAACAAGCATATGAACTGAATTCTCTATCTCTACCCAACTACAAGCTGGTTCTTTCGTTACCACCCTCTCTTTCATTAACTTTCTCCTCTCCCTCTAGCTGCCTCACCCAATTTACCAGCAGCTTCATAAATGTTTGATAATAAAACATGGGGGCCTGAATCATGGGGATCAAGCTCGAATACACACTCTGCTGCAAGCTTTACTAACTCCATATTCCCAAGCATTCTACAAGCTCCAAGAAAAGCGCCCCAAATAGCAGCATTAGGCTCATTAGGCATACTCTTAATGAGCCTCTCGGCTTGATCAAGCATACCAGCGCTACGAAAGAGATCTACTATTGAAACATAGTGTTCAATTTTAGGCTCAATCCCATACTTCTCCTTCTCTCTCACTAGTTCAAAATAACGCCACTCTTCATTTACTAAACTGGTGTGGCTACAGGCCGAAAGCACACAAAGCAAGCTAATATCATTGGGTTTTATTCCCTTTTTCAGCATTTCTTCAAATTTGATTACAACTTCTTTTTCTAGGCCATGTTGAGCAAGTCCAGTAAGTATAGAATTTCATGAAACCACATCTGGGTTTTGCAACCTATTGAAAACCTTCATAGCATTTTCAATACTACCAGATCTGCATACATATCAACATTGTCTAGAAAATCGATTCGGCTAAGATCTCGGGCCTTCGCCGAGGCCAGTGACTTGGGCGATTCCGAGTACTCGCCCAAGTCCAACTGATTTTCTTTTTAAAGAAAATGTACATATAAACATGATATATAATTAGAAAACAACATTTTCAATAAAAAAAACTAATGGTAAGTGGGTTATGCCGCTTGACATAAAGTTGTCCCTTTGTAGTAGGTGTAGAGTTCGATTCTATGGGGCGGTACAATGGGTTCATGCTCATATGGTTACATTTGGACGCAAGGTCATAGCCGTTGTGGCTAACACCTTGATTGATATGCGTTCTGAGACTCGATCGAGGGCTCTGCAGTTAGCCTTGCCTTCTTGGCTAAGGCCTTGATTGATATGCATTGGGTTCCAAAAAGAAAAAGTAGCCCCCAAGAATCTAACTTTATATCTACTACAAATTGACAACTTTATGTTAGGCGGCATAACCTACTTGCTATTAGCTTTTTAATTGAAAATGCTGCTTGCTAATTATATATATACATTTTTATGTTCATTTTCTTTAAAAAAAAGTAAGTTGAACACAAGCGAGTTACACGGCCAAGGCCCGAGTACCTTGGCCGAGTCGATTTTCTAAACACTGCTTGACCCCAAATCCATGGACTTGTTTTGGTTCTGAGCTAGATAAAGGCCCCCAAGCATTTAAAGCACTAGCAAAAGTGAATTGGTTTGGCTTCAATCCCAATCTATGCAACTCTATAAAACATCCAACAGCTTCCTCTGATTGATCAACTCTGTCCAAGAAACCAAATCTCTCAGAGGCATTTCATCAAATGATTTTTTGGCATCGTACAGAGACCCACACTTTGCATACATGTTGATAGTGGAGTTCCTCAAGAAAATATCAGATTTTAACTTTGAGTTCAAAATGTGCGCATGGAGATATGTACCTTCTTTTAATTTACCCATCGGGTGCATCTCTTGAGCAATCTGGAGTCGGTTTCAGCATCAACTGGGATCAACCCCAGGTCCATTAAGTCAAGAACGTGGAGGCCTTGCATTGAAGACTTGCTTTAAGAGAGACGGTTACTGGCTTCAATTATAGACAGAGAAAGGTCAAATGGCTCTGTATCAGAGAAGTCCTAGATTCAGAGAGAGAAGAGAGAGATGTAGCAGTGGAAAACTGGGAAAAATCAGGGGAAACAAATACATTGGGTTTTTAGAGTGGATCGACATAGAAGAGAAGAGGAAAGGACTAAGCTTTTTCATGGTTGATTATGGATATGGTTACAGGCAATAACAGAGCTGCAGAAAACTAGAAGGAACCTGAAAATGGAAGTATGCTGCAGATAGGGGTCGAATTGTCATGGGATGAGATGAACCCATCCCTCTATCTATCTAAAAAAGCCGAATACCCACCATATTACATAATTTTTCAGTTGCAGTGAGGCTTGCAGTCGTCTCTGCAGTTGAAACATTCTCAGAGCCAACTCTCTCTTGATGCCGTTTATGTGAGCCCGGCGCCTCTCTCAAATCCCGTAGGACTACTCTTGGACGTGAGGACTTTGTCGAAATTTAAACCATTTTTTGGAAGATATCGGTACCGACCCTCCCCACGCTAACAGCCCCCCTCTTATATTAAGCCTATTTAATCCCCAATTTTATTTTTATATTTTTATTTTTAATTATTTTTCTTGATTGCTGATTTAACATTAATATGTGAGGTGATCCATGATTCCTATTTTAAAATAATGCGAACACCGACGATTTTTTATTTGGATAGTTGATTCTGATAGTAATCGATTGACGTCAAATAGTTTCAAGATGGTATTGGTCCCGGCCTGGTTCCCACTCCAAACCCCTTTTATATATACACGGGTAATAATTTCATGCAACTGTTGTATGATAATATGATACAACAACCTTAAAAAACCATCTTATGACTATTTATTTGATCCAAATTTTGAAATATACACTATTTTACTCCAATGAACAATCACAAAAAAAGAAAAAATTGAAAACACAACTTAGAAAATATTTTTTTATCCCAATTAACATAGGCCGTTCATTTTGGTGAGATGCTTAGATCTAGGCCTTGAAAATATTTTTTTTCATTTTCATTATTTTTTTCATTTTCATTATTTTTTTTCATTTTCATTTTTTTTGTTTTCATTATCATTAGATAAACAATGTTAAAAAAGAAAAAGATGATTTTACGTTTATAAAGGCTAAGATCTTGAAATTCACAAAATGAATGGTCTAGATTTATTTTGGAAGGGACTCAATTTGACCATATATAAGATTCAAATTGAACTTTTTTTTGGGGGGATTGATTATTGAGATGAAAAGAGTATGTGTGTAAAATTTGGGGTCATACAAATACAACAAACATGGTTTCCTGCATTGTATGCTAAAGCACTGGTTAAAATCTGTATTGTATGCTATTAGAATTTTTTCTTTTTATATATGGTATGATTCAATTTTAACATTGAATTTGTTGGGGAAGTTTTTCTTCACTTATAGTTCCTCAAAATCATCTGCATATCGTTGAGCTGCTTTAAAATGGGTTTTCTTTTATCTAATGTTATCTCCAATCTATTGTGTTCTTCTATAATTTAGAGCTGATCTATTAAATGAAAAACAAGTAGATCAGATTATATTATTCTGTGCATCTAATTTACCCAAACCACAAAATTTTGGGTATCTAAATTTTGGTCTTTTTGCTCCTTGTATGTTATTAGCTGCATTTCCTGAACGAATATATTCGTCATGAATGTTACTCAGTGTTCGTAAAATCGAACCGGAACGGTTAACCGGACATGGGCATGGAAGTGGTTTAACCGGCCTAATCGGTAAACCAGCCAATTTAACCACTCTAACCTGTCAAGTCTCGGACTGTCAAAAAAGTGTTGAAAAAAATAAAAAAATATAAAAAAAATCTACAAAAATACTAAAAGCATATAAAAAGTGATCAAAACAAAACACATTCAAATGAAGTTGAAGATTAAGGGAAAAAAATAGATTTAACCCATTTTATATTTTCTAATGGCTATTTTTAAATTTTTTTAAAAAAGATGGGAAAATATAAAAATGAGTATTAATGAAGAAAACAATTTTTAATCTTTGCCTTAACATAAAGAGTATTTAAAAATACATTAAAAATCAAATTCCTTACTTTTGAGAATTTATATACCTTTTTTTTTAATTTTATTTTTTGAAATACCGATTGATCACCCTAACATCCCAAAACTAGAACTGGCCAGTTCCAATCTAACCGGGCAGTTAGAGGTTAGATCGGACGATTTTACGAACAATGATGTCACTTGCATTTTGCTCTGCAAATCGAATATAAAAAAAAAAAAAGTATTGTTCTTGATCCATGTACATGTTCACAATATGCCCATGCCCTTCACTCGCGAAAACATGCAATGATGGCCTCAAAAGCACTGGTTGAAATCAATTTCAGCATTAGTTGCTCAAGTATAATACCCCTCAAGTTACATTTCCATGGCCTGATTGCAGTTGCTTTTGTGGTGTTAGAATATGGATATCTCAGTTTTATATTGATATATATTATTATAGATGTATGGGTATATATCTCTTGAACCACGTAAATATTGTGCTCTCTTTTCTCCTCTCCCTATTCTTCATTCAATATTTGTGCATGTATGCTCCCACGAATTTTAACATGGTATCAGAGTCAGGTTCCCTTCGATGGCCCATCGATCTGATTGAATTCTAACAGTCTCAGAGCTAGGTTCTCTTCGAGGCCCATCGATCTGATCTCGTTAGCAGCGCTGCTGTCGTCTTCTTTGCATAGAGCCAATTGTCCATCTCCAATGAAGAAATTGGTGCAACTTTGTGAATACGAGGAAGAAGAGCTAGAGAGAGAAACAATCTTCAAGAGGCACCCCTCCGATATCTGAACCCCGTTGATCCTTTGGACCCCCTCGAGCCTTACCCCCACTCGAAACCTTCTCTTTCCTCTTCACTTGAGCTATCGTTCAACTGTATATACTTTTTTCCCCCTTAATTTCTCTCTCTATATGGAACCCACCTTTAATTTGCCCCTTAAACAAAACCATAAAATAATAGAGAGAGAGATAAAGAGCCCCAATCCCTGAGAGTCCTTCCACTTAGGCTTCTTCAGAATTTGATGGCCAGCAAAATTAGGATTTCAATCTTTTATCTCTACATGATAAAAGCTTCTTGAGAAGTGGTGGTCTATAGGGACCATATTAAATCATTCTTTCGACTTTCTCCTTTTTCTCTCAAGAAGCTCCTTTAGCCAAAAAAAAAATGCAGTGTATGGCGGTGGTGAGAAAAAAAAAATTGTATTTTACAAGTTGGGTGTTTCAGACCCAACTTGAGAGGGAGAGTATAGGAGATATGAGGATGAGATGAATAGAGATGAAGTCAACATCTTTAATGTAATCGTTATATGGACAAGAAAATCCAACTTTTGGATCAATCCAACTATTATGCTCCAGATGAGGAGATAAAGATGATTAAATTTCTCGATCCTGGTTGATGATCAAGTTTTCCGTTACTTGATCCCGTTTTGATGATGGAGTTTTCTGTTACTCCATCATGTGCGATGATCGAGTTTACTCGATCCTGTTTGTTCCATATGCCTATGTTTCAATGATTGAGTTTTTCGTTACTTAATCGTATTGAATGATGGAGCGTTGCTCCATCATGTGTGATGATCCTTTTTTTTAGAAAGAGAAAGCCTCTAGAAAGAAAAGAAGCCTCTGAGAGAGAAGATCTTCAAAGAAGAAGACCCTAGAAAGAGAAAGTCTCTAGAAGAAAGTAGAGAGTCCAAAAAAAGATCTTCAGAGAAGAAGACCCTAGAGACATAAAGTCTCTAGAAGAAAGTAGAGAGCCCAAGAAAGGTTGTTTCTTGGAAGACCATGGTAACGTATGAATTTATCATAGATTTGATCACTACTCGATCATGAATTTGATCACTACTCGTTTTTTTAGCAACTTAGTATTGTTCAAACTCTAGCTGCTTTGTGTCAAAGCATCTTTAGATATGTTAGGTTTATATTGATATACATTATTATAGATATATGGGTATATATCTTTTGATAAGGTTATCTATCTAGAAGATAGAGACCCAGTTACATGGTCATTAAGTTATCATACCATATATATATCATATTTATCTCAGTTATCATATCATATATATACATATCATATTTATCTCATGTAATTGTATGATTGTATTTTATATATAGATGAACTTATTGATGTAAACATTCATCCAAAATAGTGAAGATGTAGCCAGTTGGGGCTTTGGATCCGTGGACGTAAGGCTTCGGCCTGAACTGTGTAAATGTTGTGTTCTCTCTTCTTCTCTCTCCATTTTTCATTTAATATTTGTGCAAGTATGTCCCACGAATTCTATCAACCGTCCCATTTCAGTCCCTAGATGTAGAAATAATTGGCAATTTTAAGAGTTTTTCACAATGGGTTAATAGTTCTCTTTTTTTTTTTTTTTGAAAAAAAAAAATTATGATATTCCAATGATATCAGAATCTGAAGAACTTTAAGCCTTTTAGTCTGGTGATACTTGATAGCATGTATGAGTTTCTAGCCAAAATTTTTTCTTTTTTTTTTTGTGACCTATGTAAAAAAATTTATTTTGTCTTTTCACTTGGATCGTATCCTTAATATTGAGCTTTCCCCAATGTGGTCTTTTGTTATCAATTACAGCAGTTCTTTTTGTGCCATAATTATTTTCCTTTCCCCACTGAAATTGCCATGATTTCTTGCATCACTTTGGAATCATGCATTGTCCACATGACTAAGCAATGTGGCACATGCACACGGGGTTTTAAAATTACTATTCATTTTCTATGGTTTTTCATTTCAATTGCTTGTTTCATGTGTTTCCATCTGATTGATGTGTAATACATCGCCGCTGGTTTTCATTATGAGAAGATAGAAACCGTGACTCTGGCTTTACATTCGCAGGGATTTTCCTTTCAACCTTCAAAGAACATGTCAACCACTGCAATCCTGCATCCTTATTAACACCAAACAAATCTGAAGTTATGAAGGAAGGGGCCACATTGCTTGCTAATAAAGGAATTGAAGCACAGAAACAGGTTGGAATATGGGTATTTGGTTATGCTACACATATGTCCGAGCCCATTAAGTATAGTTGTAGAGCAATGCCAAAGAAGACAATTAAGTAAATTTATGTATATGGATTATCTTTAAAAGGAAAACGATAGTTATTGTATTTATATTTTCATTTATATGGCACTCTTAAGTAATAATTTGGCTTGAAGTTTAGCTTTACAATATTAATATGTTCTTCTTTTTTTTTTCAGTAATACTGATATATTCCATTGTTTTGCTTACTCGCTTGCAAAATTGTCTCAGCATTATGAACCGGTAATTTCTAAACTGTAAAGGCCATACTATCAGCTTTAAGTCATTGCCGGGCCTGGGTATACGAGAATAGAGTCTACTAAAAACGTGTTGCGTTTGGTGATAGCTAAATGACCATACCCATATTTTCTTCTAAAGATTTGAGTATTATGGGAAATAGAAAATTGACTTTCTTGAGAAGCAAAAGAGTGATATCTTTATAAGAGAGTGAAGGAAGACAGAATACCCATCCTTTGAGGGTCATCCCTTTGAGAGTTACAGGAATAGATCTCCAATATGGAGATGGATCTTCAAGAGAGAAAGACATGGCCTCTGATAGGGGCGATATTCCCATTGGGTTGGTTAACTTTCACTTCCAGATAGAGAAAGTCTCTCAGTTGCTCTCAAGGTTATCTTTCCAGTAGCGGTATTGTGGTGGGAAAGATGATGTTGATCGATGGTGTTGCTCGGTCCAGAAAGCGGGTTTAGAAGGGAAGACCAGTGATGATTTTTACCAATGTTTAAAGGTAAGTATTATCTCTTGTAACCCAAAACCGTAATCTTCATTATGATAGTGGATTTCTAGTTGCCGAGGTCGTGGATGTAGCCCTACTGGCTGAACCACGTAAATCGTGTGTTGTTGTGGTGTGCCTTTTATGTTTGCTTTATTTCTCGCACTCGATTTATAATCGTATTCATCTACTTTACATTTAGTCAATCTTCTACACGATCTTGGCTGAGATCCCGGAGTTTGGGATTCCTAGTTCCGCAAGCTAAGGGGTTCTCGAGAACCCTACAATTAGTATCAGAGCATAAGGTGTGTACGGGGCTAAGGCTTGTTTAAGAAAATGATGAATGGTGGAGTTTGATGGATACATGGTTTGAGGTGGAGAAATATGAAGTCAAAGTGTTTGTGAAAATTCCACAATGGAGGCAAACGAGAAGAAATTAAGAAATATCCATGGTTTGAGGTGGATAAATATGAAGGCAAAGTATTTGTGAAAATTCCACAATGCAGGCAAGTATGAAGAAATCAAGAAACCTATTCAATGATGGTCGTCAAGGCAATTATGGTGATTTTGCTATCAAGGTAGAGAATATTGGGTTTGGTGATAACTAAATCACCAAACCCATATTTTATTCTAAAGAATAGGGTATTATGAAAAATAAAAAATTGACTTTCTTGGGAAGCAAGAAAGTGATATCTTTATAAGAGAGTGAAAGAAGACATAATACCCATCCTTTGAGGGTCACGCCTTTTGGGGTTATGGGAATGGATCTCCAATATGGAGATAGGTCTCCAAGAGAAAGAGAGAGACATGATCTCTGAGAGATGAGCGGTATTCCTATTAGTTTGGGTTGATTAATTTTCATTTTTGAAGAGAGAAAGTCTCTCAGTTGCTCTCAAGGTTATCTTTCCAGTAGCTGTATTGCGACAAGAAAGAGGATGTTGATCGTCGATGTTGCTCATTCGGGAGAGTAGGTTTAGAAAGGAAGATCGGTGATGATTTTTTATCGATGTTTAGAGATAGGTATTATCTCTTGTAACCCAAAACTGTAATCTTCATTGTGATAATGGATTTTTAGTTGCCGAGGCTGTGGATGTAGCCCTACAGGTTGAAACACGTAAATCGTGTGTTGTTGTGGTGTGTTTTTTATGTGTGCTTTATTTTTCACACTCGATTTATAGTTGTATTCATCTACATCGTATTTAGTCAATTATCTACACGATCTTGGGTGGGATCCCAATGTTTGGGATTCTTGATTCTGCAAGCTAGAGGTTCACGAGAACCCTACAAAAGGAACCTCTAGCTTTCAAGTGATATGATGTGTTCCTGTTTTCTAGAGTCATCGTACATGGACCACACTTTCTATGGCAATTGCATTTCTGTTAGACATGATTCCCGAGGGGTAATGATGAAATACATCTTTTGAAAGTGATATATGGTTAATCCATTCAGGGTTTATTCCCTCAAAAGAAAATCCATATGAGGTTTACTTAAGGTATTAAATTTTATTTCCTAATTTGAAAACTGGGTTTATCTTACCAATTTGGAGATTCAGGTCACCAGACAGTGCTTCTCATCTTATATATTTAATATTCAATGTTTTCTCCTTTAGTGCTTTTCATCCTTTTTTTTATGCTCATAGCTTGTTGATTTATTCTATAGCAAATATTGTGGTTGCCCTGTTTCATGTCATCTGTTTCATTTCATCATTGCTCTGATGTAATTGAATTGATGTATTGGAAATAATCAAAGCACTGGTGTAGAAAATAAAGCCACAATGTAAATTGCTTCTGTTATTGCTGATTTAGGCAGCTTACTATGTGTTGTCCTTTCTTAATTTTATTGTGTTATTTGATTTAAATTTTGGTTTCCAAAATATAGGTTCTTAACTTTGTATTCATGCATGCTACAAAAATTCCATTCATAGATGGGTGATCACACAAAACTTGACACCTCAGAGTGAACAGAGGGATGAATCTTGAAAATTTCAAATTCATATATTGGATGGAATAATGCAGATTGACTATGGGGAAGGGGACTGGGCATCATATTTGCAGTGCCTTTTACATATTTTATTGTTGAAGGGTATATTACTCATCAGCTTGGACTGAGACTCTCTGCTCGTTTGGCTCTTGGTGCTGGCCAGGGTCTAATTGGCCGGTGGATGGTAAGGAGTGGACTAGAGGTGTGACCCCAGAAAATTATTACTGACCCATTCACCTTGGCATGATGTTGTTCAATTTTTTTATTTTTTTAATATATATATATCATTGCACATTTATCTTTGATCATTACACAATTCTTACATTCTTTCTTCTTTTTCACAGCTAAGTTGTTTTTCTTATGAAGAAAAAAAAGAAATACCTAGAGAAAAATTTTAATTCTTGAATTCATCAAATAGCTTGTTTTCTTTTCCAGGAGCCAGAATCTGAATATGCTCTGCCAAGGGTGAGCCCTTATCGTTTGGCTACTTTTGACTTCTGTTTTCGTAATCTACTGCGGCCTTCTTTGGACTGGTCTTCCCATAGTTATGCCACAACCACCAACTGGTTCAATATCTTCGATACATGGTATGGAGCTGCAAAAGCTCGGACACTTACAATGCCTGTCAGTATTCTGGTTTGTGTCACTGCTATCTCAGGAGTCTTTGTGGCAGGAAATGATGCAGTATATTACTAGTAGCCTGCTGCCTATTCTGCTTCCTCTAATTTCTTTAAATTCCAAATCATCTGACTTTACATAGTAAAATCTGAATCTCTCTCTCTCTCTCTCTCTCTCTCTCTCTATATATATATATATATATATATATATATATATAGTGTGATTTGTATAAGGTTTCAACCTAAAACAATCAAAGGGGCCCCTCTAGATCTTGCCAAAAGATGGCCATAAACCCTTATAACAACCTAAAAATCAATTTTCACACTTAATTATGAAATTTAAAGGTTAAAAAATATGTAGATTGAGCAGATCATAAACACTTAAAGGTTTTGAAAATAAAAGGTCTAGATAATATGTTACAAGATGCACCAGTTTTAGGACTTGAAATCTTTTTCTTTTTTCTTTTTTATATAGATACATCTTGAAGTTGGGATGATTAATTGTAATGTTTTTCGACATAGGAACAACCCTTTCAGGTGAAATTTTGATGTGCACCTTCCTTCTACAATATAATGTTGACAACTTATGTATGTGATGGATATCACTCAATGCCCATTTTGATGCACAATGTTATTTATTCTTTTTTATATCTTCAGGGTCATGCATATAATACATTTCCCAAGATGGGAGACAGCTGGATCCCAGATGAGATTTTTGAATTAGAGCCTGTTATTTGCGATTTCTTTGAGAATACAGCAACTGTTCAGGTAAATTTCAAAGGCCTGATAGTGCTTGTAGATATTACCTTCAACATGATGTAGTTGTAAGTATTCATAGATGTTTCGATTTCTTTGTTGCTGTACTTGAAACATCAAAGTGCCTTCAACCTCAGGCTTATGAAGTAACCTTTCAATTTCTTGGCATATGTGATAACTAGTTCAATGGCTACATTCTGCATATATCTTAGAAAAGAAGCAAAAAGCAAGGTTGAGGCAGGAAAACTCAAGTTTGAATTGTGTTAATGAACAAGCAACAAAACCAAAAGCAAAAAACAGAGAGAATGAGCAAAACAGTAATAGAAAAGTGACGGAAATGAAAAAAGAGAGAAATTTAAAAAAGAGAACCTACGCTTTTGAAGTAACAATTTCTTAGCATAAGTGATTACTAGTTGCCAATAATTTACATTGCGCATGTATGTTAGAAAGAACAAACAAAAAACAAGGTTGAGATAAGAAATCTAAAGTTTGAATTGTACTCAAACAAGCAACAAAATCAAAAGAAAGAAATGAGAGAATGAACAAAGAAGTGATAGAAAGAGTGAATCAAATGAAAAAGAAATACAAATAAGACCGTATGGAAGAACAAAAGAGGCAAATAAAATACAAATTAAATATGAAATCACGAAATAAAAAAGAAAGAAAGAAAGAATTGCATGTGTTATGTTTGGTACCTGCAGCATTCCATGCCTGCCACACAAAAGTAGAAAATGACAGAATATATCTGGTTGTCAAGAGTTCATCAGTTTCTTCTTATTGTAAGGTTACATAAGAGAGTTTATTAAGAGAGAGCAATTAGGAGGAGTTTCTTGCTTGTTTTCTTCCAGCTTGACCACCTTATACCTTCCACTGCAATGCCGCTTTCCATTGGAGGCATGTGGTGTGCAACAAAGAAATTAGACTTGCATCCAGCTGTCTGATACTCCGATCGCTGATTGGAAGTACCCTTGGCATGGCAGATTTACATGTAACATAATCTTTACATTCCTTGATGCATTTTTACGTATTTTATTTTATTTTATTTTATTTTTGTTCTCATGATAATCAATATTCTTCAAGCATAGTGGAATTCCTTTGCAATTGAACTGTGGAGCAGAAATGTAATTGTTTCTGTGTAAGAAGAATCCAATGAATAGTCATTGATTCCCTCCTAGTCTAATTGATGAGGAATACCAATTACTTGGCAAATTTATTGCATGGCTCTTACACAGCCATACATTTACAGAAATAACTAACTACATTACAATTGTATTTAGAAAATGACCATCCGTTTGGTTCATCACTGCCTAGTAAAATGATGATTGGTGATGGAGGGTGTAAAAACATAGTCCACTAGTGGGTCCCACTCTCTCTCCCATCACCTTTCATTTCATTGGAACCCGTTTATTGGAGGGTAATGATCCTGATAGATTAAAGTTTGCTCATAGTCCATTCGATTCTATATTCTCTTGAATTTATGATACTATATTGATCTAACAGAGTGTTTGAAAAAATGGATCGGTTGGACCCACCGGCCACCTTGAAATAGATTGGCAATGTGGCAGAGCGAATCGGCCAATAAAAAAATTCAAAGAAATAGAGAAAAAAATAAAAAATTGAAAAAATAAAATAAAATCAAGGTAGGGCCAAAATTCCCGATATGGACCGCGTGATTCTGATCCTGAATTGATGTTTTTTAAAACTCTGGTCTAAGGTATATAGAGCAATGTTGCTAACAAAATTAGCCATGACGCATTGCACCTATACTTACAAAAACTGATTCAGAGATAACGTACTACTCCAGGAACTGTCACTAATCGCAATGAAGATTTCTAAAAATGCCCAATGCTATTGAACTTTTCCTTGTAATGTAAAATATCAGGTTGATTGCGCGCAAACAGCAAATAAATAAACCATGTTGAATGCTAATCATTTAAATTATTTATTCTGCCCAAGATGTAAAATCGTTTCCAGTTTAAAACCTTGTCTATAGGCCGCATTCATTTCAAATGCTTCCAAGTGCTGTCCGCAAATCATCTTTGCTCTCAGGAGAAATTTTCGCGGTTCTAGCCATTTTGATTCTTACAGAAAATGCAAGTGGCACTGGGTATATCGACACTGCTTTCATATGTTCCAGTTTATCTTGCCACTGCTCATCAAGTAGGGGCCTTAACTATTGAACTTTTGAGGGGGAAGGGATGAACCCGCAAAAATCCCACAAATTGATGACGACTGTAAATTACAGAGATCATCGTTTTTCAAAACTATTGAGAACTATTAGGTTTTTCTTTATATGCCTCTCCATAGCTATGAAACCAAGCCGTCTCCAATGTTCGACTTTTTTCTTGGAATTTTTTAGAAGGTGACTCTCTTTTCCTGGGTAGTTATCGGATACACGTTGGATAAAAGCATTTTCTCTATCTAAGAAGCCTTTTAGTGATAAATAATAAAAATACTTTATAATTTTAAGATAAATATTAATTATATTAAGAGAAAAAAATATAACACATGTGAGGGCCCATGGCCACCCACATATACTAACATCTCCCACTTCGTCAAGAGGGCCAGATTATATTGATATATCATAAAATTCGTACCATTTAGTAGGTTTAATATTTATTAGCATATCCTTGTCATGAAGTTTTTCACGCTAGTGCGGTTATGTATATCATGATACGAAAAATATTCACAGTCATGGGGTTTTTTACGCTAATGCGGCTTTTCCTTTCATGGTTAAGACATCAAAGAAAAATATCACATTTAGGAGTTCTTGAGTTAGATATTCCTAAGTCTCATCAAAGCTGCATGCTTTGATAATATTTTTGCACTTAATCTCTTTGTTAAAGGGTTTGCAATCATATATGAAGATGACAAATAACTTACAGTTAATTCATTCTTTCCAATAATATCATAAATGTAATGATAATCAATTTCAATGTACTTACCCTTGGAACTATAGGTCTCATTTCTAATTGATGAGATGACAACCTATATATTACAAAACAATTTAACAGGTCCATCGGCTATATCCAACTTCAAATTATTTATGAAGCGTTTATCCAGACATCATACGCTATAACAATGCTATAAACAATATACCGAGCTACACAACCTTGTTTCTTGTGAGACCAAGAAACACATCCACCTCCAAAGAGAAATACAAGCCTTAAGGTTGATTTTTTATCATCTGGGTCTCCTGCAAAGTCTGCATCAGAGTACCCAGTAGCCTGTAAATTATCAGCTTGGAAGCACAACTTGTAGTTTTAGTTTTTTGAATATATCTGAGTATCCTTTTTACGGCTTGCCAAGGAACCATCCCAGAATTACTCTGAAATCTACTCACAATACCATATGCATGACTCAAATCAGGTCTTGTATACAATATGACATAATTTATGCATCCTACAGCTTGAGCATATGAAATTCTTTCTATTTCAGCTTTGTCACTATCATTTGATGGACACATTTTCTTTGATAATTTCAATTCTTTACAAATAGGTGTATCTATGGGCTTGCAATTTTCCATCTTAAATTCTTTTAAAATATCTTCTAAATAATTTTTTTGAGATAAACATAAAAATCTTGAACTTCTATCGCTTGTTATCTTAATGCCCAATATATATGAGGTTTATCCTATATCTTTTATCTCAAAATGGAAAATTAGCCGTGATTTGGTATGGTTAATCATGCCAATATCATTATCAGCTATCAAAATATCATTTACATATAATGATAATATAATAAAATTGCTTCTACTAATCTAGACATATACACAATGGTTTAATCTATTGGCTACATAACCAATTTCAGTGATTACATTATAAAAAATAAAATATCACTGCCTAAAAGACTGTTTTAGACCATATAAAGACTTCTTTAGTTTGTATACTTTGTCTTCTATGCCTTTAATTACATATTATTCTGGTTGTTTCATATATATATATTCTTTTAATTTTCTATTCAAGAAAGTTGTATTAACATCTATTTGAAATAATTCTAAATCATAATAATATGCAACTAATGCTAGGATGATTTTAATAGATGAAAATTTTGCTACTAGAGAATAAGTTTCTACATAATCTATACCCTCACTTTGGGTAAGTCCTTTAGTTACCAAGCTAGCTTTATATTTATCAATGGATCCATTTGCTTTAAGCTTTTTCTTTAGGACCCATTTGCAACTAATGACTTTTCTATTTTTAGGAAGATCAACGAACTCCCAAACTTGATTCCTTTTAATAGAATCAAGTTTATCATCCATGGCTTAAGTCCACTCCACTGATTCATGTAAGCTAGTAGCTGCACTGTAATTTTGAGGTTCATCTATTGAATCTTCGCTCATTGGAGAATAATTATCTTCATTCATAAACATATAAAATTCTTCTAAAGTTGTAGGTAGGGCTGTAGTTCTTTTAGGTCAATCTGGTATACTAGGTTCAATTGAATCATTTTCACTAATTGTAGAGGGAGACTGAGAAATAAGGTCTTTGAGACCCTTATCTTTATCAATTTTGTATAAGCCAATAGACTTATTTAAAATATATTTGTCATCTATATTTTCTAAGAAATAAGCATCATGACTCTCTGTTAAGGATCTAGTATCATGGTTATATAATCTATAACCCTTAGAATTTTTCGAATAACCTATAAATGAGTATTTTATAGTTTTACTTTGTAATTTATCTTTATTTTGTGGTGATATAAATATATATGCTTAAGAACCCTAAACTTTTAAGATAGCAAGGTCAGGTTTCCTACCTACTATAATTCATATGGGTCAAATATATAGATTTAGTTGGGATACGATTAATAATATACATTGCAGTATTGATAGCCTCACCTAAAAACTGAGGTGATAAATCTGAATGGCTTATTATAGACCTAACCGTGTTCATTAGAGTTCCATTTCTTCTTTCAATTATACAATTTTGTTGTAGTGTATATGGCATTATGGTTTGGTAAATTATTACATGCTCCTTACAAAATTCGATAAATAAAGCGGAGCAAAATTCGCCTCCCCTATCTGTTCGAAGAATTTTAATTTGTCTCTACATATGATTTTCTATCTCAGCTTTATATTCTTTAAATGTTTTTAATGCATTTGATTTTCCACTAATTAAGTACACATCCATAATGTGAACAATCATCTATAAATGTTATGAAATATTTCATACCTTTGTTTGTTTTTACATTTAATGGGCCACATATGTCTGAGTGAACAATACTAAGCAATTCACTAGGCTTTTGTCATTTAGGAAAATGCTTCTTAGTTAATTTACTATAAATACATGGCTCGTATGTTTTGAACACACTTTCTCTTAAATTAAGGAGCAAATTTCTGTTAACCATTTGATTAATTTTATTTTTATTTATATGTCATAATTTAAGTACCATAAATATGAATCATTTACACATACATAAATATCAAAAGAGGCATCAATATAATCAGAATAAGATGAACTTTTATTAATGTTCAATCGGTACAACTTGTGAACCTTAATATCATACACCAATGCTCGAGAATGTTTACCCATGGTAACCCGACCAGACCTGAACCTTATTTCATAACCCTTGTCGTCTAGCCTAGGAACAGAAAGCAAATTGTCCTTTATATTGGGCACATACAAAGTATCAGTTAGTAGAAGATTCGTTCGTCCATGTAGACACAACTTAAAAGTACTAATACCAAGTATACTACAATAGGTGTTATTTCTTATATAAATCCGCTAGTTACCGGTTGCAATCTTATTTAACTTTGTGAATCCGTATTTGGTCCTTGAAACTTGTTGAGTGGAGACTGAGTCGACTTACCAATTCCTCAGGTCATGGTTGGCCATTAATGATTATAGGACTACACAGATCAAACATAGATATATATTTTCTTGTTATTATTATTATTTTGAGCATTGTTGTTATTCTTGCTCCTATTTTTACTTTTTAGCTTAGTACAATTAAACTTGATGTATTCAGTTTCTTTACAATAAAAGAATTTATTGTCAGCCTTATTCTTTTAATTTTTAAAATTTCACCCATTTCCCTTATACCCATCACTATTATGATTATTGTAAGGTTTCTTGGGAAAATGAGAAGATGAACTTTGAGCAAAGTGGAGGTCATTTAACTTCTTCCTCATTATTCTCTCAGTTTTAATATTAAGGTGCATGAGAAGATTTAACATAGTTATCCCTTATGCAGAATGGTTTAATGCAATTACAACTTACTCTCAAGATGGAGAAGATTGTTAAGGACAATGGACACTTGCATGTGGTCAGGAACTGGATTCCTGGTCGCAACAAGGTCCTTTGCGAGAATTGTCATTTTGTTGTAATGCTCGGTCACTAAGTTCGATTCCTTCATTTCGCAAGAATTGTATTTTTTCAATAATAATTGTACGTGGGTCTCAGAAGTAGTTTCATACCTTTCAGATAGGGCACCATTATACTTTGAGTTGTGGTGTGATCCTCAAAGAATCTAATTAAATCATCCTCCATAAAACTCAACATTGTGATCTAGTTACTTTATCATCTTCTAACTATTTGTCAAGTCACATTCTGACTTGACTATTGGTATTAGGCTTTAAAATTGGTAGTTCTATATCTAGAATATAGTCCACCCTATCTTGGAAGATGATGTATCCAATTTTTCTTTTCCACATAGAAAAATTGATTCCATTGAGTTTTTCAAAATTTGATAGTTCTGCCATCACTAGCTTAGATGTCATTTTAAGTTTTAAATTTGCCTAAAATGGCATAAAGATTTAGGTAAAGTTAAGCCCAAAAAATTAATTAATTTGTGTTTTGAAATTGGATGGTCTGCTAGTCAAATCAATAGATTGCCGACTTTTAGAAGGCTGCAACCTCAATGAAAAAATTCTCTTGAACAATTTATGCTCGCATTGTTGTGATACAAGAAACTAAAAGAGTAAAGCAGCAAACTACTTTATGCCAATTCTTGCAAAAGACTAATTTTCATAAATATATAAATATGTTATAGCTCTAGAGAGAGAGAGTCTACAATGATATTTGATATTATCAACAAAAAATATGGCATAACATAATCACAAAAATTGAGTTCACTAAATCAAGATCACTTAAAGTGATTAAAGCATAGGATAATTATGTTAAACAATGACAATTATTATGCAAATAGAATATGTAGAAATATCCCTAAATTACAAATCAAACATACAAAATAAGTAAAATAAATAAATAAATAAATTAATAATATGTGGCAGCGGAAACTGATTTTTTTTTTTTATAATTGCAACAAGTTTGGTACTCCTTGTGAATTTAAGCAAAAAATTAGTGGCTTATGATGAAGGCCAGGCACACAATCTCAAAGATGCAATCATCCTTGGTGATGCTATTTCGGACTTGCCAGCTCTTCTTCCTCAGTAAAGAGAAGTTCGCACGAGCCTATCTATTATGATCAAACATAAGTTTGTTCTATTCTAAAGAGGAAGGGATCAAATTTTAAGGACCTCCCTGTGTAGAGGTTGGGGCAGTCAATAAAATACAGTGCGACCTAAAAATCAAGAGGTTCTTTTGCAAACCAATGGTGCATAATTACTATGAGTTATAAAAACTGTTAAAATAAATTTGCATGCTTATGGGGGTGCTGATGTCAACGGACCATGAAAGAGTAAAGGAGAATGGAGTTAAAAATTTGAAACTATTAAATTTAAGGTTAGAAAAAGTTTACAGCAAGATATACGGGAATGACAAAGCACAATATCAAAGTTTTGAGGAGAAGATGAACCTGCCAAAATCCCAGGAATCAATGGCAATGTCGTTCGACGGTAAAGCGCAGAGATCATTCCAAAACTATTGATTACTCTTAAGTTTTTCTTTGTCTACCTGTCTATAGCCATGAAACCCTACTTATAAAAGGATGGGAGGAGGCTGCGTTCGGCTTTCCTCCTGAAATATCTGAGAAGGCGACCTTCTTTTCTTGGGAGATGGGTAAGCTATTTTCTACCAGTTGGATAAAATTATTTTTTCTCTATAAGAAACCTTTTAGTGATAAAGATTAAAAACACCTTATAATTTTAAGATAAATATTAATTATGTTAAGAGTAAAAAATGTGACACATGTGAGGGCCCATGGCCACCCACATGTACCAACATTAACATTGTTGATACTAATGTTACTCTTGGTTCACTCTGTGAGGAAGTCATCTCCGGGCCTTTTGAAGTCTCTCTCTCCCTCAATTATACATGGATACATTTGTCACAAGCCTCTAGGATTTTATGGCTGGACAGGAGCAAGATTTGATTTTGGTAAACAAACTTTAGGTAATATATTTGGGGAAAGGTTTTTATACTTCCGCTACTACATAAAAGTTTCCAATTTAGATCAAGTGAGCCACTGACCGTTTAATCTAGATTCGACGTCTTAGAGTATTTTATTTTTAGTTGTTTTTTACAAATTATACGAATATAAAATTTGGTAGGTGCCATCATCTCAATCAGACGCACCTAAAAATAATATTAATTTTTTTTGATAAAATATAATGATCAAAATACCCTTGAAACTTTAAGGTGTATTTTAGTCATTTTGTTTTATTGATAAAAACTTTTTATATTTTTTATAGGTGCGAGTTTAAGAGAGGAGTGGACGCCCAAATTTAGTATCAAAATAGTTTTTAAAAAATTAAAAAATAAAATAGTGTAGAGGCGTGACATTATCATTGAGCCATCTCAGCTATCCATTCAGAATGGACTATGGGATAGGAGGAAGTATATAAGGTTTGTGCAGTAGGGGAGGCATAGAAAGCTTGCCTTTTTATTTGTTCAGTCAGGATGCATTTTTAGTTCATAGTGTATGAGGTTCTACGGACTCTTTTTAAGCACCGCTTGATGCTTGTGAATATTTTTGTTTTTGGGTGGCAATTTCTCTCTCTCACTCTCTCTTTTTTGGACAATGTTCAAAAAATTTATTGCTTGAAAAGAGAGCAATTACAATAAACTAATTCAAAGCAGAATCAGAAACCAAGAGAGACTGAAGATAAACTTCCCTCTTCGAATAAGAGTCTGTTATGTCGGTTGCCTCCCAAAGCACATGTTTGAAAGATACGACCAATAAGTTCCCAATATCCATAGCTTCTAACCAATGGGACCTCAGCTTCCAAGGTGGTTTCCAAATCTTTCAGCACCAGCTTATTATATTAAAAGAGTTCCCTTCTACTATACAAGGAACACACATAATCTTATCCTTCAGAATTTTATCCCTTGGAGAACTGCCAACATTTCTGCCTCATTAGTTGTTTTCTCACCACATGGACCAACAAAAGAGAAAATAATTTCACCATTATGGTCTCTAGCTACTCCTCCGATGCCGGCTGGTCCCAGATAACCATGGGACCTTCCGTCAATATTAAGCTTTATACTCCCCATACCCGGTGCCTCCCATCTACCTCTTGGCCTTATCTTAGTAATCCTTTGCTGCATAAGAATTCCCATATTAATTTCCTAATCTACCTTCGTAAAGCAATCTCTCTCTCTCTCTGGCTTATATTGAGATGTTTGTAGCCTCTATGTTGAAGGATTCACGGCCAGCCCTACAGTTTCCTAATTTATTGTGATTATTTTATTTGTTGCTATTCTTTTGGGATGTATGGGCTCACAAGATCCTATTAATTTGGGGAGTTTCCTTCTGGCTTGTTCTTTTGTTTTGTGTATAAATACCTTGTAAAGTCTGCTAAAAAGATATAACAAAAATAGTAGTAGAGAGTTGATACTCGTGGATGTAGGCAAGTTCTATCAAACCACGTTAAAATCTGAGTGCCTTCTTCTTCTTTTTCTTTATCTTCTCACATTTATTTTCATGGTATCAAAGTGGTAGCAATCCATTGCTCATCGATTTTTCTTCATTGGCCTTCATCAAGTTGCAATCTTTTGTCGAAACTTTTGCAGAAGGTCTAGTAAGGTTCTGTGGAAGCTCTCTATCATGATCTGTCATTATCGTTGCAGTTTCTTTGACCTGGTGATGCAAAAGTCAGATATCTCTTGCTGAATTTTTGCTAGACGATCGATTGGAAGAAACTCTGTTCTTAACCTCTACAATTTCATAGAATTTTTTGGGTTGCGACTTGTTATAGTTTTGCAGATTTGCCATTCTTTTTTCTGGAAGCAGTTCTTATCGTTCTGTTCATCTTCTTTTTGTGATCCAGGGAACAAATATTGGGCGTATATTTTTTTTCTTATTTGCAAAAATTTGCTGGTGCTACTCGAAGGTTTGCTGTGTTCTAAGCATCATTCTTCTCTGTGTTCTGAGCGCTCTTCCCTTAAGACAGTTTGGCTTCATCGTATTGACAATATTTGTTGTGAAAGAATGTTGGGGGTAAATTTCTTGGCTTCTTTTACCAAATTGACTTTCACTCCCTTTCCATGAGTTTTTTTTGGGCTGCGTTTCCCTTGCAAAACTGGTTGTGTCCATCAGTTTTTGGATTTGAGATTTAGTTTTGGTGAAGGTGTTATTCTTTGTTATTTCTTTTTTGATCGTCGCCTTTGTCATCTTCAATAAGGCCATTTTTTTATGGCTGATAAGGATATTAACTCTAAATCTTCTACAAATGATTTTGAGTCCAATACTAGTATTAAACTAACTACTACCCCCTCTCAATAGATTCAATTATATTACCTGATCATAGGCTGTATCTTTAGCTTTGGGTGGAAAATCTAAGTTGGGGCATATCACTGGAAAGACAAATGCGCTTAAATCTGATGATCCTACATTTGAAGATTGGCAAGCCACTACTGACTTGGCCGTCATCCAAAACGTGCTGAAGAAGTCCAAGTTTTTCAGTTTCTTGCTGCTTTGAAACTTGAATATTAGAGCTTAAGAAGTCAAATATTGATGTCAGCTGTACTCCCTAGTTTCGTAAATGTTTACTCCACTGTCTTAAGAGAGGAAACTAGGAAGAAAGTAATGAATACCGAAAAAAACAATACTAAGGTGATTGAGAAGTCTGCCATTGTTGGAAATAATGAGAAATTTGAAAACAAGTAGTCTACTAATAACGAAACAAGAGCAGGAAGTGGTTTTCGTGGACATGGTAGAGGGCATCGAAATGGAGGAAGGACCACCTTTAAATACGATCATTGCAAAGCTCTTGGTCATACAAAAGACCAATGTTGGCTTTTACTTCCCCACTTGAGATCTTCAAAGGATATAGGAGGTGAAAGAACTGGCTCAAAAGCATCCACATCTGATTCACAAATTACTCGGAAAAAAATTGCTTAATTTTTCTAACAGTATGGTAAGAGTGGCAATATCTCCACACATGTCTCTCCCCAGGAAACAAGCAATTCCTCACTTTACTCTTTTCATTCTCGTTCAAATATTTATTCTTGGGTTATTGATTAAGGGGCTACTGATTACATGACTAGTAATCTTAAGTGCTTAACTAGTTATGAGAAATCTTCTAGTAAGCCTCCCGTATCAATAGCCAATGGTTTAATTATTGTTGTTCACTGTTTCGAAAAATCTAAAATTGTCTCTAACTCTCATGATTATGAAGTACTGTTTCTACCATCGTTTCCTTCAAATTTGTTATCTATGAGCAAGATAACCAAAGATCTAAACTTCAATGTTCTTTTCTTTCAGGATCGGGCCACAGGGAGGAAGATTGGTGAAAGGAGAATTTCGAATGGATTATATATTCTCGATCAAGAAAATAAAGCCTTGGTGGCTAAGTATTTCAATCACAAGTTGTATCATGCTAGAGTTGACCACCCTTCTGATCATACTTTACAAATTTTGATTCCTAATCTTAGTATCGATTTTTATGGGTGTGATGCTTATCAATTTTCTAAATAGACCAAACTTTCTTTTTAGAAGTCTATGCATGATTGTGATGGGTGCTTTCAGTTTCAGATGTTTGGGGACCTGCCCCTATTGATTGTGATTCTGGGCGTAGATACTTTATTTTATTTATTGATGATTGGCCACGTGCAACTTAGATATATCTTTTAAAATCAAAAGATGAGGTCTTTCAGACCTTTAAGGAATTTAATGCTCTTGTGTCCAATCAGTATAATGCCAAGATTAAAATTTTTCGATCTGATAATGGCATTGAGTATGTTAATAAAATGTTTTTTGAGTACTTTACTTGTCTTGGCATTATACATCTGACCTCATGTGTCGGGGCCCCCCCAGTAGAATGGGGTTGCTGAAAGGAAAAGTATACACATTCTCGAGGTTGCTATGTCCTTAATGTTTGAAAAAAATATTTCAAATAGATTTTGGTTTGAAATTGTCTAGAATGCTTGTTACCTTATTAATAGACTTTCTAGTAAGGTTCTCCATAATAAATCCCCTCTTGAAGTTTGAAATACAAGGAAGATTAACATCTCTCACTTGTGTGTTTTTGGGTGTGTTTGTTTTTCTCATTTTCTTGATCATAAGCGTAACAAACTTGATTCCCGAGGTAATAAGTGTATTTTGTTGGATATTCCTCTACAAAAAAAAGGGTACAAATGTTATAGTTCAATGCAAAAAAAATTGTTTATTTATAAAAATTGTTCAAGTTTTTTAGGATGAGCCCTACTTTCAACCCAACTTTGAATTATCTTAAAATAAGGCCCAAGGGGAGTATCCTCTTCCACTTCCTATTAGTCAAAACAACAATTCTTATAAAAGAAATCGGGAGAATCAGAATATTGGCAATGACAACAGTTCTTATGAAAGAAATATGGAGAATCAGAATATTGGCAATGACAATGAGAATGAAGTTGATAACGACAGTGATACTCTAAGAGGTAATAACCCAGTGGCCCATCCTCTTGATTCTCCCCTTCGCAAGTCATCTCGTGTTACTTGCCCTCCTTCAAGATTGCAGGACTTTTTATCTATCATGTTGCTTCTCTTCCTATTCAAAATCAAATTTGCTACAAAAACATTTTTTCAAAGTACTCTGCTTTTTTTAGTTCTATTTCTAATAATGTCGAACGCAGTAATTTCAATGATGCCAATTCTCAATCTGTCTGGAGGAAAACCATAGAGGATGAACTATTGGCCCTTGATAAAAACCATACTTGCAATATAGTTCATTTACCCAAAGAAAAAAAAGACCGTTGGTTGTAAATGGGTTTTCAAAATTAAATAAAATAGTGATGGTACCATTGAAAGACATAAGGCAAGACTTGTTGCCAAATGTTTTACCCAAACATATGGTGTGGATTATAAGGAAACATTTGTCCTTGTTACTAAGATGTGTACTATTCGGGTTCTTATCTCAATTGTTGTAAATTGTGGATGGTTTTTGTAGCAAATGGATGTTAAAAATACATTTCGTCATAGAGACCTTGAGGAAGAAGTGTACATGAACATTCCTCCAGATCATCCTAAAGAAGGCAATCCTAAACTTACCTGTAGACTTAAAAAGGTTTTATATGGACTCAAACAATCTCTAAGAGCGTCGTATGCAAAGTTGAGTATTGCTCTATTAAGTAGAGGGTTTAAAAAAGGCTCTGTCGACTCTTCCTTATTCAGTAAGAATGGAAAAAATAGAATTGTTGTTGTCCTTGTATATTTTGATGATATTATAATAACTGGTAATGACAAAGAAGAAATTTCAAAGCTAAAAGGATATTTTCAAAGCAAGTTTGATATTAAAGATTTAGGACAACTCAAGTACTTTATTGGAATTGAGGTTGCATACTCCAAAAAGGGAATTTTTATATCTCAAAGAAAGTATGTTTTGGATCTCTTAAAAGATATTGGTAAACTTGGGGTCAAACCTCCTGATATTCCATTCGATTTGAATAATAAACTTACTTCTGATGAACGGGAGCCTCTTGAAAATATTGATAGATTTCAAAGACTTGTTGGGAAACTAATCTATTTAACTATTACTAGGCCAGATATCGTTTATGTTGTTATCCTAGTTAGTCAATTTATGCATGCCCCAAAAACTAGTCATATGATTGCTACTGAAAGAATCCTTCGGTATCTAAAATCCTAGACTGGAAGAGGAATTTGGCTAAAATGTAAAATCAAATTGATATTGTCGGATACTCTGATGCTGATTGGGCTGGATGCTCGAATGATCGAAGGTCTACTATTGGGTTCTGAATAATGGTGGGTGGAAACCTTGTCACTTGGAAAAGTAAAAAGCAAAGTGTAGTCGCCAGATCAAGCGCAGAAGCCGAATATAGAGCCATGGCTGCAACTGTTAGTGAACTTGTTTGGTTGAAGTTTCTCCTTCAGGACATCAGATTTCTAGTGAAACTGCCAATGAAATTTTTTTGTGACAATCGGGTTGCCATTCATATTGCTTGAAATCCTGTATTTTATGAAGGGACTAAACACATTGAGGTAGACTGTCACTTTGTTTGTGATAAGGTTCAAGCCGGAATTATTAACACTCCATTTGTTTAAAGTGAAGACCAGCTAACAGATATTTTTACCAAGGCAATTTCAATGACCAATTTTTTACAATCTTTAAGCAAAGTTGAGCTCAATTGATATTTACGCACCAACTTAAGGGGGAGTGTTGAAGGATTTACAGTTAGCCCTACAGTTTCCTAATTTATTGGGGTTCTTTTATTTGTTGCTATTCTTTTAGGATGTTTGGGAACACAAGATCCTATTAATTTGGGGCGTTTCCTTCTGGCTCGTTCCTTTGTTTTGTGTATAAATATAAAAACCTTGTAAAGTCTGTTGAAAAGATATAACAAAAGTAGTAGAGACTTAATACTCGTGGATGTAAGCAAACTCTACCGAACCACGTTAAAATCTGAGTGTCTTCTTCTTCTTTATCTTCTCACATTTATTTTCACTCTCTCTCTCCTCTCATTCATTTGAAATTTAGATTCACCTCACAATCCATTTCTATTACTGCATGCTAGAGCATAGCAGAATTTTTTTTTTTTGTTGAAATAATAACTTTATATCCTCGTTTGAAATATTCCAAAGTAAACATGCAATTGCCAGACATTGACAAGGTGTATTTTGGCGGTTTGTGGAACCTTTGGGAAGCGGCAGCTATTCATCTCTTCCAAATACATGAAAAAAGATATGCAATTATTTTCTCTAATGACTAAAAAAGAAAACGACTCATAATTATCAAGACCGCACTGGCCATTGAATTGGTGATAAGGCTAGTCTAATTAAAGGCAGATTGAACTGGTGATAGGGGGCTCTAATTAAAAGCTGTTGGACAACAGATTAAACGGGTTGAGCTAGATCTTAAAAAATATAAGAAAACTAAGAATAAAAAATAAAAATATATAATATATCAAGAAAAAAAAGTTTCTCAATTTTGTTTAGCTGGTTTGACTTGTCAAGACGATAACAGTCCGACAAGCCAAAACTAGCCAAACGATGATTTTGAACCATTCTAGACTAAATCAAATTTTTGTTTTAATCCAAACCAACTGAAGTATTGATGGGCAATTCGACTAGTACTATAATTGGATTCAATTATTTAGTTTTTGAAAATAAAAAATAAAATATATTTGATGAAGAAAACCCATCATATATATATATATATATATATATATTATGAAAACATATGGGGTTAGCCCACTAGCTCATATGAACATCTGAGCCCAAAGGCCCAGATTGAATCTGGGCCGATCTGACGGTCACGGCTGTCCTTTAGTATTTGAATTTTAATTTTTGTTTTCTATAAATCCAAATCACTTGAAATTTTAGGTGTGTATTTTTCTCATTAAGGCACACCTAATAAAAATATAAAAAAAATTATTCGTAAAACATAAAATGATAAAAAGACCTTTGAAACTTTTTGAGGGTATTTTAGCCATTTTATTTCATGTAAAATATTTTTTTTATATATTTCAAAGATTCACCTATTTTTTATTAAAATTTCAAGTGATTTGGATTTGTAGAAAAAATATTAAAATTCAAACACTAACAGACATCTGTGACCACCAGATCGGCCCAAATCCAATTTGGGCAATTGGGCTCATATGACCTCATATGTTTATATGAGCTAGTGGGCTACTCTCATCACTGTCCAAAGTTCATCGCACGGTTACGATTATCTGGTAGTGTTTCATTTTTTATTTCTTTTCTACAAATCAGAATGACCTAAAATTTTGAGTGTGTGTACATCTTAATGAGGCTCACTTTATAAAAATATAAAAAAAATAATTCGTAAAAATGATTTGATCAAAATACCCCCGAAACCTTTTGGGAGTATTTTGGTCAATTTTTTTCATGTAAAATATGTTTTTGACAATTTCCATAGATTCGTCTATTTTTTATGAATACAAGCTCCAAATTTCAGGTCATTCCGATTTATAAAAATAAAATAAAAAGTGAAACACTACAGGACAATCGTGACCGTATGATGAACTTTGGACGGTGAAAAGCGTAAGCAAAATCACTATTCATTTTTGCCTTATAGGCATTCTGTAGTATCTTCATATATATATATATATATATATATATATGAAAACTCATGGGGTGAACGTGAACAATGATTTCGCCCGCAATGGCCATGGCGGTTTCGCGTGAAAATCGACCGCACTGAACCTACTATGTCCGGTGCGGTTGATTTTTCCATGCCTGTTTACGCTCTGATTTGCTTCGATTTATAGGATGAGATCTACTCAAATCTTAACAAAACTTAGTTAAATTTGAAAAAGGTAGAGAAATTGGGGTTGCTTGAATTATGGGCCCAAGAATAACATAGATCTATTCAGATCTTATTCTGTCTTGAGTCTATTGACAATGCCTGCTCCAAATTTGTATTTTGAGTTAAGAAATACTTATAAATTTAACTAAATATAATAAAAAATAAATTTTCAACAAAAAATAAAAATAAAATAAAACAGAGAATTAAATTAAAAAAATTAAAATAAGCAAAGAAATAAATACTTAGCTCTAGAGACCCGAAACTTGGAATTTCGAACTTGGATCTAGCCGCTCTTCTGATTTGCACCACGATCTCTCTTTTTTAATTCCTTATACTTACTAGAATTAGTAGATCTAAGGTTCCTAAAGCATGGGAAAATCTTGAGAATTTTAGGTAGGGTTTATCTAGACTTGTTGGAATTGGTAGATCTAATGTTACTTGATCTAGATCTAGAGCTCCTAAGTTATATGAAAAACTTGAGAATTTTAGCTAACCTCTATCTAGGCCGTATGGGAAATGCTTGGGAATTATAGATATGGTCTACCTAGGTTTTTTTTTTTGATTTAGAAGAGAATTTCCTCAGTTTTTTATAATTTTGGGATCTCCTAAGGTAGAATATGGGTTCTCAGGTTTTCTAAAAAAATTTGGGACTTCTTGTAATTTTTTAGAAATTTTCTAAAGCTTTTTCCTAATTTTGAGTATTTATTCTCATAATTTTTTAGAAATTATAAGGCTCTTTTTCTAATTTTGGGTATTTTTCTTAATTTGGAGCAAGGTTTAAAAAATTGGTGACCTGATTCGGAATCCGGTGATCTGAATCGGGTATTGGTTAGACCTATCTGGATCCGGTCATTAAACGGGATTCACCATTTTTATTGTGCGGAATCGGTATGTTGACCTCAGGTATTGGCTAGACCTATCCGGATCGAGTCATTACACGGGATTCAACATTTTTATTGTGCGGAATTGGTATGTTGACCTCATGGCTCAACGATTTTGCACAAAATGACATCACGGTCGGGAGATATCACCGTCGGACGAGTTTCTTGAAAAAGTTAGACACACGTCACCGTGTCACCAAGGTCAACTTTTTTTGAAATTTTTTTTCTAAGAGTATTTTGGATATTTTTATCAAAATAAAAGGCAAATGCCAACCTCAAACTGAGGTCCTAGTATTTCTTGGCCACACACCACTCAATCGAGCGATCCTCGTATTTCCTGGCCACACACCCCTTAATCTGGTGATCTGGATATGGTATTGGCTAGACCTATCCGGATCCGGTCATTAACGGGTTTCGGCATTTTTATTGTGTAGCATCGGTATGTTGACCTCGGGATTGGGTAGACTTATCCGAATCTAGTCATTAAACGGGATTCAACATTTTTATTGTGCAGAATCGATATGTTGGCCTCATGACATCGGGTATTGGTTAAACCTATCCAGATCTAGTCATTAAACGGTATTTAGCAAGCCAAGAAGCATAAGTAAAAGCAACATGGGTAAGCAGCATAAGCAGCTGGTGGCTTTCGCACGCCGCGCTCTCTCTCTAAGCGGCTTTTGACGTACTTTTCAAAGCTTCTACTTCTACTTCAACAACGAGTGCTTTGACATTGCTAACACATGCAAAGCTCGTTGCCTACACTGGCCTTAGACGCCACCTAAAGGGTTATAGAGAATTAGAGATATATGTAACTACTTATATTAGTGGATGGATGTTCACCGAAAGCCAATATAGCTCGCGGTCCTTATCTAGTTTCATATAGCTCGCGAGAGAAAAAGGTATCATAGGTAGTAGACTTAGACACAGCTATAGTGACCCGAATGACTAGCTATAGGTATATAGGGTACCTTAGCTAGCTATAGTAATGGATTGCGCCCGTCCAAGCCCATAGTCAGGTTCGTTGGTAGCCTTAGTCTGATATCGATAGCATCCTTTCGCGTTTGCCCTTGGTCTATCTATTGGGTTCCTTAGTCTAAGATAGCACCATATGAAGTTCGCCCTTGGATCTAAGGAAAGAGATGTCTCAGAGCAAGAAAGCCGCAAAAGCTTTCGGGCGCCGCGCGCTCACTTTTTATCTGCCGAAAAAAGAGTTAGCCGCTTAGCCTTCCGCGCTAGTGCTAACGTGCTCACTTTTTATCGGCCGGATTAGCAAGAAAGCCGCAAAGGCTTTCGCGCTCCGCGCTCTCTCTCAAAGCTGCTTACCGAGCAAGAAAGCAGCAACACAACGGCTTTCACGCTAGCGCGCTCTACCTTTGCTGCTTATGCTACTTACTCTTTGCCGCTGGTTCCTTTCCTAATGAAAACAAAATTGACTTTCACCTTCGCCTTTGCCGTAGCCTTAGTTTGAGCATGCCTAGGTTCTTTTTAGGTCCATGGCCTAGGTCTCTTGCCTATGTAGTAAGCTTAATATGTTCTATAGTCGCGTAGAAGTGATGATCGCCTTTTTTTTTCTAAGTAGCAAAAGATAAAACATGGTCGCTTGATTTATGGGCAATGGCCTACCTAGTTTAGTTCTATAGTCGCAGCGGCAAGTGAGGGTCGCCCTTTTTTTCTAACTAGCCTTAGATCAGAGTAGGTTGATGTGAGCCTTTAGACCTCGGCAGTAGTTCCTTAGTGAAATTGGATTTAGCCTCGCATCGCAATCCTTTGGATTTAATCTAAGGTAGTCTCAAATAGCTCGATTCGTCGAGACCGTTAGTGTTAGGGTAGTAGTTCCATAGTCGCAGCTAGTGAAGTAGTTGAGCCTCGAAAGCCTACTTACCATTACCAAACTTGCGATCATCGGTAGCCGCATAACACTAATTTATGGCTCGAGTAGTCGAGACTGTTAGTCTATATAGGGTCTTCCTTAGAGCAAAGTTTAGCTCGTGCCCAGCAAGACAAAGATCAAATTCCGACAATTTAACGCCTACAGCTCAGTAGATAAAAGACTTCCCTTCATAAAAATCAAATAGTATAGTAAGGCCATTAGCTTTCCTTATAAAAGGTCTAACCCTAATTCCATAGTTCCAAGATGGGCGGTCTGTTAACTTCCACAGAACCAAATCGCCTGCTGTTCACCCATCCATTCTATAACATAAGGTAGTTCAACAGAAGCGGCACAAGCCTTCGTCGGTAGCTGCATAACACTACTTTAGTTTAGTTTAGTGACGAATTAGTTCATAAATAGGTGGTCTGTTCGCCTTTGGAATATAAGTAGCAAACAGGGTTGTTCTCCCTTGTAAACTCTTATTCTATATCGGGCAAAGTCAACCCCCTTTGAAAATTCTAAAATCGTTTCAAAAGTCAACATCGGACTTAACTAAAGTAGCGACGAAAGAAAGGATTGGGATAGATTTGTCCAGCCGTCCGAGGAACTTCCTCCCATGTCTGAAGTTTTGGAACGAACAACGAGTGAACTAGGTTTTGGTATTCCTTCTCGAGCTTCTATTTCTTCCGTTAAGGGAGATTCGGGAAAAGATGGAATAAGACGACGTGTTTTTAGAACGAACAAGATACGGGTTGAGAAGGGGGAGTTAGCAAAGTTGGACACTATTGGAATGGGCATAGGAACATGTATTGATGTACCAGATCGGCTAATGCTCCCAGGTTGATGCGATGTATTCCACCAGTTTACGGGAGACTTTATTATTGGTGTATCGATCGGTCCAGCACGGATTGAAATACGAGCCGGTTCGACAGGAAGGTTTTGAAAACAAAGTGCACCCAGGTAAATAAGGAACGAGATGAATACAGAGGTTAAACGAGCATCCCAAACCCGAAAGGTGGCCCACATAGGTCTTCCCCAAAACCCCCCATAACTAAGGTAAACAACGTAGAAAAAGAACCTATATCTATACCGGTTCTGGAAGAGTGAAGAAAAAGGGGATGTTTTGTTAATGGGAACAAGGAACTATTTATAGCCATTGCGATATAAACAAGTATACTCATCCGAGCCGCAAGAACATGTACATGGGGAATCCAAGAATTTCACCTTGTTGAAGATCAGGTGGTGCTACCCAATGACTTGAATGAATAGCCATCGCTGTTAAGAACCATCGAGATTCAATGAGAATTTGCGCGTAGCTTCTGGTCTTTGACATAAAGAAAGAAGGTTGTAATAACGAAACGGACATGTGACAATTTTGTCCAAGCTAGTGGAACAAGAAAGACATGGAAAAATATGAAATACGGAATCCAAGGATTTCGCATGGGATACTACCATCAAGATAGAAATTCCCCTTGCTTTGTTTTCGCTCTGCTCGTGCGTGGCACTCCTACGGAGCGGCATACTGAAAAAAGAACGATTGACTTTATATATTGTCGTCACCGGGCTACGAAAAAGGAGTTCGGCTCTTTTGGGGAGAATTTGTGATATGGATCAATCGAGGCTCATAGCCTGTAATTCTTGAGGATGATTCAAAGAAGCAAGAGTTCCATAAGCAAGTGCATGAGACTCTTTGACTTTCAAGCTTTGAGAAGCAGCATAAGCAGTAAAGAAAGTGCGTGCTAGCGCGAAAGCCTTTGCGGCTTTCTTGCTGGGATTACTTTGAAAGGTATAGCGCTGGGATTGGTTGGTAAATAGTGGCCTATATTCTTTGATTTTCTGGCTGCTCTTTCTGCCGAGGGTAATAATGGAGAACGAGCCAACAAGAAAGAAGATTCCTGATCGAACAAACGAACTAAACAGAAGGAAAAAAGCAGTGAGCTGACTAAAGAAAGTGTAGCGAGGTACCTTCGTAAGAAGCGGTAGTCTTAGATAGCATGGATGTTTGCCCCCTAATAGAGTGGTTTAGGGCGCCATAGTCTGAGCATAGCAAGGAACTACTAGAAAAAAAAAAATTTCAAAAAAAATTGACCGTGGTGTCACGGTGACATGTGTACGACTTTTTCAAGAAACTCGACCGACAGTGATGTCTCCCGAATGTGATGTCACTTGCAAAATCGCTGAGTCATGAGGTCAACATACTGATTCCGCACAATAAAAATGTTGAATACCATTTAATAACTAGATCCGGATAGGTCTAGCCAATACTCGATGCCATGAGGTCAACATACCGATTCCGCACAATAAAAATGCTTAATCTCGTTTAATGACTAGATCCGGATAGGTCTAGCCAATACCCGATCCTGATCACCAGATTAAGGGGTGTGTGGCCCGCACAATAAAAATGCTGAATATCGTTTAATGACTAGATTCGGATAGGTCTAACCAATACCCGATGTCATGAGGTCAACATATCGATTCTGCACAATAAAAATGCTGAATCCCGTTTAATGACTAGATCCGGATAGGTCTAGCCAATACTCGAGGTCAACATATTGATTCTACACAATAAAAATGGCGAATCCCGTTTAATGACTGGATCCGGATAGGTTCAGCCAATACCATATCCAGATCACCAGATTAGGGGGTGTGTGGTCAGGAAATACGAGGATCGCCCGATTGATGGGTGTGTGGCCAGGAAATACTAGGAAAGCAAAAGCACACTGCACACGACCCAAACGTAAATCCCTTATGTCATTACACGAGTCGAAAATGAACCTAATGGCGCAGATCTCAGCCTTAATCGACAAAGGTAAAGACAGAAGCAAAGCCGAAAACAAGACGGGGGATTTTGACCCAATTGTCACTGAGGTAGACATACAACATAGTGTCTCTTCTTGGACCGAATCCCTGTGGAAAAAGTCTCAAGTGATGAGTCTTACCATCTTCTCGACGATTGGTGCAACAAAAGTCCCGTCGGGCTAAAACCTAATGAGCCCTATTAAGCAGCATCAGACGTAATGTTACTTTACCAAAGTGAAGTAAGTCCCACCGGCCCACGCTCTTTGGTCCCACCAGGCAAGCAGATGGTTCTTCACCGGCAATCATAGGCTTGCTTTGTCAACGACGGTACGTATAGTCTTGCACATTCCTCAGACAAAGATAAGCTCCTTTACTCTAAAGCTTGGTCGACGACGGAACGGCGAGATCAACATGCTAAAATGCATGTTCCTGAGGCCAAAGCACCCCACCAAACTACATTTGCCCTAAGGAATGGTTTCCTAGCTACTGCAGCTTGTTAATTTTTCAAGGCATGAAAGGAGCAAAAAACATGGCAACAGAAGCTCAAATGAGAAACTTTTTTTCATTCCAAAGAAAGAAAGACCAATTTACAAAAAGATGGAGATTCATATACAAAAAGCCCCCAAATAAACAAAATCGATGACAACAGATCGTCGAGTCTAGCTTGAAAGCTCGCTTTTGGCATGCTCAAGCTGGCGCAGTTCTTCAGCAGTAGCCGACGTTCTCATCGGCAGCTCCAAGTCCGGCCAAT
This sequence comes from Amborella trichopoda, assembly GCF_054954075.1. Lineage (NCBI taxonomy): Eukaryota > Viridiplantae > Streptophyta > Magnoliopsida > Amborellales > Amborellaceae > Amborella > Amborella trichopoda. The sequence goes on from NC_142336.1 coordinate 10,692,003, forward strand.
CTAGCTTCTGCCGCTTGGAGCTCTGCCTCTGCTGCAGCAATTTCTTCTTTGGTGGTCTTATCAGTTTGCTCCGGACTCTTCATCATGTCCTTAGTCTTGGAAATATCGGCTTGTAAATTGAGAAATGGGTGTGGCCTAGTCCTCTAATTTGGCCAAGCGAGTCTTCAGAGACTCGATCTCCTCATAAAAAACACCCAACCTATCCATCATGGCCTGGGTCTGGGTCTTGTGGCTTTCTACTACTTCAAGAACGTCGAGCATGGTGAGCTCGAACCTCCTCAACCTGCTTGAGAGATCGTTCGTAGGCTGTGTGAGCTTCCAGCCGTGCTTGCATCTTGGGAGAAGTTTCAATAGCATGAAGAGCTATAGCAGGTTGGAACACTATCTCTAAAGCTTCTTTCAGAGGATGGCTATCAAGCTGCAACTCCTTCAGGGCTCGGGAAATTCTTACGGCTGTGACTTCAAAGCGATCAAGCTCTTCTTAAGACATGTCCTGTACACTGTGGACTAGCTTCTCCGCTAAATCAGAGTGAAGTCTACCATAGCTTGGTCTATGTTGGCCGCCTTTCCTAAAGCAGATGCATTCCCGAAAGCCTGGCTGCGAACAAGCTGAGTCCCGGAACCTGGGCCCTGAACCCTTACCTTAAACCAACCCCTAAACCAGATTGACCATTGTCCCCTTAACTTAAGAAGATTATGTTGTGTTTGGCCTTTTCTTTCTCTTATAGGGTTGATTAGTCGCAGTAATTCAATTCGAAGAATGCATTCGTAGTATTTATTATCATATATCGACGTGTAGTTGTGGATCCACTAAGTGGACTGTAGCGCGGCAGCAACTGCACGTTAGCCTTGCTTAACTATACCCACACGCATAAATCAAATTTCTTTTTCTTTGGTGCTGTCAATAAACGTTTTCTCACTAATTATAGCAGCTTGACACGAAACCTCTTCTTTGATGGTCTAACCTAAAGCTGGCCCCTATAACCATAGCCTCTTTCCTAAGTCCTACGTTCGCGAGTCTTTCTGAAAGTCTCCTTCCTTCCAACATCTTAATTTAATAAAGAATGTGAGCTTTCTTTCTATCGAACTATACCGACACTATTGCACAAACAGAAAGCGCAAGGATGCTGTCGACCACACCTCCTTTCTCTTCCTTCTTTTTACTCTTTATGCTATTTCTATTTTTGATGTGTGTCCTGCTCCGACAAGGGGAAGGGAATACAATTGACAGTTACAGTAAGCAGCATAGCCCCTCCGAAGCTCTGTTTTGGCCATCTCCGGGCAGGATTTATGGTCCCTTGGAATTCTAGTTATCTAGATTTAGTAGAGCTTATATATGTGTGGATTTGGAAGGCTTCTATTGCTATTGCTTATGACTCCGCGACCCTTTATTCGACTTCAAACCATTTCCATCTCACTGCTATTTTCTTCTCTTTTTACCTAAAAACTATTTGATCTATATCGAAGCAAATTCAAAGATATTGCACGCAACATAAGCGTTGTTTGTAGGCCTCCACAGGGCTTTCCGAAGCAGAGCTTTTAGTAGACAATCCGTTAACGTCAGTGAGGCTGGGTCCCCTAATTTACTAACTGACAGATTCTTTAACTTAACCTACTCTTTCTAACTATGACTTAATTACTTACATCGCGATGTTAGCTCAGTGGGTGACGAATCGAAGGGGTAATCTCATTTGAAACGTCAGTGCTTGCCTCTCTTTCTTTGTATAGTATGTTCGTGTGTTTGGGCGACTGGACGCTGCGTGGTTAGCTGAAGCAGACAATCGTAGTATCCTAGCAGCTACAGCAGCAGAGAGAAGTCTCTGTTCACGTATCCGTCTTAGGTTTAGGTAGTTAGATGCCGTCGAATTTTCATTCCCATTCAATGAAGGTTTGACGCAGCAGGCGTTGATTAGGTTGTATAGTTGGATCTGGTTGATTAGGGACGTCCTGGATTAGATTTGCAAGGGTAGCATAGCAGGATTAGCGAACATTCTTGGGTTTGCTGGAGAAGCTGGATTGCGTGATTAGCTTGCGCCGAATAGGTTGCTTGAGTTGCGAGATCCCGTTGATCAGCATGAATTGAAGGAATATCAAGCGTCGAATAGCTTGACTGGACAGGGTATCTTGACTAACTAGCTTGATTCACAAGAGTAGCCTTGCTTGAGTTGCGGATTAGCTTGCCGCCGGCTGATCATCAGGAATAGCGAGACTGCTGGCCTGGACTTTACTCAAACTGTGAAAGCTTAGGAGGATTTCGATAACCATTATATTCTGCACCCCTTCCCGTTAGTTCTTGGCTATTGCAGAAATGTGTCTGTCAAGCCCCGGACTCTGATTCTACAACCACACTAAGCGACGAATGTATCCGTCGACATATCCACTAAGGATCTGCCGCCTTATACGTAACCCTAGTGGGGGCCAATGGGCTTTGACTTACAAACTTACTTAATATCATATAAGATCTTTGAAGGTATGATTATTTGGTATCCAATATTAGTGTTATCTTTAGTCTGGGAATAGGACTCCGTTCTGGTCAACGCCCAGTGTCTGGGTTTGGTCCAGGTGAAGGTATCCCGAATATGCTACGAAGCTGGCTACCTGGAGCAAGTAGTTTTCTCTTTTCTTGTTCTCTCTTGGATTATTGGTTCTATTGAACCAAACCAAGAAACTACAAGGGATTTATTGTATTCTTTTACTACAACAGGGACCATTTTCAGCCTCTTTATAGCCAGGCTGTTAAAACTTTAACAAGATTTCAATGAAATTCGTCTGCATTATCTATCAGTGCATATTATATTACCTGGCAGGCGCTATTTGGGATGAGATTGCACTCATGACTCCTAAGCATTCTAGTGAAACGGTTGTCGTCCTTGAATAGCCAGAAACAACTTTCTTCTTATGGGTCGCGGATCTTCATCATGTTCGCTCTTTCACCCAACCCTCTTTTCGTTTGTTACGCTTTTGCAAGTAAACAATCCAAAGCCCACAAAAGCTAAGTTTTCTTTCTATATATTATTTAATTGAATATTCTATTATCTTTATTTAAGTTTTCAAAAGCAAAAACAGTAAATATTCTTAAACTAACGCAGATGCTTTCGCAGGTTTTCTATATAATTGGCTTTCGCAAACCTTAGGTTTTATAATTAAAGAACGCTTGCGTCCAAAAAACACCGGAAATAGGAAAAAAAGAAAGTAAAGAAGTACTTATTTGGTTTTATAATTAAAGAACGCCGGCTGGAAAGAAAATAAGCCGCAAAGGCTTTTGCGCACCACGCACTCATCCTTTGCTGCTTACGCCGGAAGGAATACTTATATGGGCTTGCATCCAAAAAACACGGGAAATAGGAAATCAATCAAGTTTTGAAGTCACTCTAGGAAGGAAAATGGGCTTGCATCCAAAAAACACGCGAAATAGGAAAAAAAGAAAGTAAAGCATCCACATTTACCTGTCAGAAAGATAATAAGCCGCTTAGGCTTTGAGCGCCCCGCGCTCTTCCTTTGCTGCTTTTCTCGCCAAGTTCAATAGAAAGGGCGATGATTCGACCTTGAAGCCCGCGGATTTCCTGAAGGTTCCGGCTCGGTCCGAGAAATGCATTGTTGGAACTGGGTTCTCAAAGTGTAGAAAACTATTTGGCCCGGAATCAAATCGATCTTACATTAAGAAAACCACCGCCCCTCTACATTCACATCACGCGCCATTTTGCGGAGCTTTCTAATGGTCCTATTCTTTTTCTTTCACAGTACAAAAGTACGTATCTAATGGTATGGTATTCGCGCGCTCCAGCAAGAAAGCCGCAAAGGCTTTCGCGTGCCGCACGCTCTCTCAAAGCTGCTTACCCAGCAAGAAAGCCGCTTGTCCATTGAATCTTATGTAAACCAGCCTACTAATATCATTTCATTGGAGTGCTTCCCTCTTCAAGGAATTAACGATTGAACATGGGTTGGCGAAGGCACTCTGGTTTCCGGGGTTGTTAATCTGTATGAAATGGATATTAGAACAGGTTATAAAAAGGGCTTATTAGTCCACTACTCCACCTGGCTCTGACCCAACCAAGCCTGAACAACGCTGGGAGCTGGGCCTACTGATGGTTCAGTCGGCACTCAATTTGGGTTTCGGCTCCTATTCCCCATATATGTCAAGGGTGGATTGGTGGTTAGACAAACTTTTCCAAGAGAAAAGCTTTCCTATTCAGCTGCTTTTTCACCCTTTTTCGGGTAGTAGTGGAAATAGATATTCCCTATTGAGAGATCGCGGGGCGAGAAGAGTTGATTCAATGCGCCAAGCACATGGTGACTAATACAACAGTGGAGTTCTTACTCATGTTCTTGTTTTGGTTTCTTGTTGTCTTGCTTGGCTATGCTTTTTCTCTTTTCCTTTCCCACTAGCACTAGCGCGCTCCAGCAAGAAAGCCGCAAAGGCTTTCGCGTGCCGCGCGCTCTCTCTTTGCTGCTCACCTAGCAAGTAAGCCGCTTAGGCTTTCGCGCTAGCCCGCTAACCGCGAAGCGGTTAGTGCTTGCTACATAGCATACTTCCAGTCAATAGATTATGGACGTCCGCTTTTCAATCCATTCCTATTTCATTATTGCTTTTTCTTTTCTTTTTTTTTGCAAAGGAATCGGGCCCCAGCATCCCAGGCGAACACACTTTTTTCCTTCTTCACGAATAGACTGTTCTCTCGTAAGCAAGTTTCACTACCTTACTCTAAAAAGCTTTCCCTGGATTCATCTTATTTCAATCCGTGCTGGACCGATCGATATAGTAGCCAGCTTCAAAAGTCACGCTAGTGCGACATCTTTCTTACTTAACAGTTGAACCGAACAACGGATCGACAAATTCTTGTTAATGAATGTATACAAAAACTTGGCCGTAAAGCCGCGTGGTAAGCAGCATAAGCAGTAAAGGTAGAGCGCACTAGCGTGAAAGCCTAAGAGGCTTTCTTGCTCGGGGGAGTGCGTTAGCGCTAGCGCGAAAGCCTAAACGGCTTGCTACAAAAATTGGCTGATAAAAAGTGAGCGCGCTAGTGCGAAAGCTGTTGGTTGCGGCTTTCTTGCTGACCCGGCTGATAAAAAGTGAGAGCGCTAGCGCAAAAGCCTAAGCGGCTTTCTTGCTCTGGGTAAAGCAGCTTAGGTAGAGCGCGCGGCGCGCGAAAGCCTAAGTGGCTTACTACAAAAATTGGCCGATAAAAAGTGAGCGCGCTATAGGCGAAGCATTTTCTCTTCAACAGAATGTAGTTTTTCTAGCGGCCAAGCTGAGGAAAGAATATCGTATTACTAGAATAACCTGCTTATTTGTTTCCATAATTTGGATGACCGGTCGCCCCTACTAGCAAACAAACTGGAATAAAAAAAGTTGTCAATAACACAAAAAAGAAAGAAATGCCATCAATCCCTATGACAAAGCTAAGTGTGGAATATTCTTGTTGTGCCTGAAAATGCTCCACAAGAAGAGCGCCACTTTGCAAGTGCTTTACGCTTAAAAGCCCGTATTTGTTATTCTTTTTATTTTTTCCTCTTCATCTGGAAACAGGGAAAGAACGAATATAAGATAAATAGCTCTTCTATTTTATTGGAAAGCCATGTAAGAGAAGGCAGGTGCTGAATGTGGGGCAAGGCAAGCGGGCATTGATTGACTGATTAACGAGATGGGATTATAGAAGTCTGAAAATGGGGCCTCAACCACTGAACTTGCTTATGCTCCCCATCGTATAAGAGAGAAAAGCGCGTGTGAGCGAGAGCTCTCGACCATTAGGGAGGAGCGTTGCCTGTAGCTGTTGCGCCCTTTCTATTGAACTTGGCGTTGGGAGGCTCGCGTAGTTTGTTACGTCAGCTCCAAAATGAGAAGTTGCATTGGAATCGATAAAGTTCCGTTGAGTTCATAATTGTATTAAATGCTGAGCCTCTAACCGTTTTTCATCGAGTGCATCCAATTCTTGATATATTCTTTCCCATCTTCCTTTTTTCTACGAGTTTCCTTTAATTTAGTTGTAGTCATTCTTCTCTTAAGCAAGGAAGCAAGCAAGTGTAACGAAGTCACTTTTGAGGGAAGGGAAGCTTTGTAAAGGTCAAAGTTCATTTATAGAAATGATTAGCTACGACTTGGTCTCTTTTCTGAAAAGGATCCACACTTTTCCTGTCTGACAAATGGACTTGGTCAACTTAGCCTTCTGCTTCAACTCGGGCGATTCCATAGAATCTTCCTTCATCTCCCTTTTCCTACTTGATTCCTGATCTCATTGGTTAACAAACAACTTGATAAGAGAAGGAAAGAAAAATGAATGATTCCCAGCCAAAGAGGAATCCTTCCAGTAGTAGGCGTGATAGCGGAACCAAATGTTGAGGTTTCAAAGGCGGATGCTTCAGTTCAAGATCTATAGCCAGTTATAGACTACAGGCTAGAGAGCCCAAGCAATGCGCTCCGAAGGGCATTGCTCTTAGATTCGTAGCTTTCCCTCTAGTCTAGCTCGTTGAGCAAGCGATTTAGTTCCCTCTGGGCAGTCGCAACGGCTTTCGCGCTGTTTCCGAAACAGATCAGATGTTCGATGTTCCGTCTTGTGTCACAAGGGAGCTTTTCTTTTGAGCGATCGATCATCCGATTATGGAAGCATTGGGTTGACGTTTTGCTCCTTTATTAGGGCTGAACTCTTACCTACCACTGCTACGGAACTGCTCTCTGTGCCTGTTCTATCTGCCCATCCGAGGTAATGATATGATGCATAAGGAGATCGAGGTGTATGTGATCGGCCTGGCTTGGCTGATCATGCGAGCAAGGGAAACGAGTAGGGGTCCGATCGGGTCCTAGAAACCGTTTGGCCGGATCTAATGAATCAACAGAGTCGACTACCATGGGAAACCTATCTTTCCTACGTACCTTCTTCTTTTTCTTATTCCTCAGAGCGGTACTAAAAAAAAAACTAGTGCACAAGAGATCAAAGCGGTAGAAGGTGAACGCAATAGAAGAGTGGGGAGTCCCCCAATGGTCGATCCTACTTCGTCCGTTTTCCACCCCACTACCTATGGAAAGTTATTCAACCTTTATCCACGGCATTTCTTCTTCCTTGGGTATCGTAGGCTTCTTGTACTAATTTTTCCTGACCCCAACTTTTCTGAAGAATCCAAAATAGTATTAAAATTCCTGCAGCTTTCGCGGCAAGCGCCGAGCAGTGAAGGAAGTGTACCTTTACCGGACTCATCCTATCTCTAAAAGGTCAATAGAATAGCTTAGATTGAAGTAGCCTTTCGTCGCCCCCCTTGAGCTTCCAACATCTCTATAGCATAGCTTCCTCGCTGAAAGCTGCATAAGCAGCAAAGAGAGAGTGCGCTAGCGCGAAAGCCTTTGCGGCTTTCTTGCTCGGCTTTCGCGCGCGGCGCGCTCACTTTTTATAGGCCAATTTTTGTTAGTAATGAATAAGCAAGAGAGGGCTTTAGCATCGATCACCGCCAGGCGAAAGAGAACAGCAGAGCTGGTCTTGTATTATAGTCGGCATTCTAGTCCCGTTTTCTTTCCATCGCACGCTTCTACGAGCGAGGCCGCATTGCCGGCACCGGGTTCGAGGCTTGTAGAATCGCCGCAGGGGCACACTGAAGGCTAAAAAGACAAATACATTTCTCTAAACCAGCCAGCAAGTACTTTGAGTGCAGTTGGTATTCAAAATTACCGATGAGAACGGCTTTTGTGAAGATTGATTAACCTAACCCGTGCCCCCTTAAGAAAACCAGCAACTTCACTGTCCAAAAAACCAGTAGTGCCATCCCATTGCCTATCTCTCTGAGATTCGAATAAGGACCTCTTGATCGACTCGACTCATATTGATCGACTCGACTGTAGCTCTGACTCGACTCATATAGGACTTTACCACATATCCGGCAGAGTCTAATTACTATACAAAGGAGTCGGTAGTGGCAATAAGCCTATAGTCGAGTTGAAAGAAGAAAGTTAGTGCCGGATAATGATTACATTCAACTCATTCAATAGCCTGTCGGTGAATTGATAGCTTTTTTCTTGCCAGAAGGAAGCCGAGCACTCTTTCAATAGGTGCCTGCCCTTTCCCCTTTCTCTAATAATAAGGTAAGCATCACCCAGCAAACCCAACCTATACGAAGAGTTCTTTTCAGCCCCTACTCCTAACAAGTGAAAGTAGCTCGCACCCATCATACCTTGCTTCGAGGCCCTGTCAATCGGTTTGCCAATCAACTGACCCGCTTTCCTGAGTGAACAGAGGAACTACCCCTATGGAGACTTTGAACAGGCTTCTTTCTTTCTTTCGCACCTCTTTGTTTTGTACTCTCCAGTAGGAAGAGGAAATCAAAGATTGTCATAGGCGGTGGCAGGTGCCTTTGTCAGGTTCTTTTTTTTTGAAACTATATCCACTCCCCATGTCCTTGAAACTATCATCTGCCCCTCTAGTCTTGAAAGCAATCTCCTCTGGAAAGCCATCACTCAGGCACAGGAAGAGGTTTGGAACCCTCTATCTGTCTCTCTCAAGCCGTTTTCAAAGTCAGCTGATCAGTCTTTTGTCAAGTAAGTTAGTCACTCGGAATCCATCGAAATATCTGCTTACCGAGGCATCCGCCTCTTTTAACTTGAATAAGACTTTGGAATCGAATCTAGACTAGAAGAATAAGTTTCGATTGAATAGTCTGTTTACAATAAAAAATCTAACCTTTTATCGGTATTGGGGACCCGAAACGATTTATCCACGTGTGTTACAGCATGAACCCGACGGATTACGTCAAGCAGTTCTCTGGATTAGCAAGAATTCGTGTCACTGAGAATCAGGAAGAAAGGTGTAGTATCCATTTGAACACTAAGGTAGCAGTGTGGGTTTCCCTACTGCTGGATTGAATCCTTTCTCTTATTCTAATTTGAGTTTTCGTATTATGGATCTTGGTTTGTGCTTTATGGCATTTCTACTATTAAAAAAAGAGATAAGGCAAGGCCTAAAGGATTGACAAGGTAAAAGTTATTGAAGGATATTGCTTGCTTGTTCTTTCCAGTGGACATCCTACATTCTACAGAGGGGAATCTCCGCTTTCCAGAAAGGATCACTTCTTAGATAGCCGACCAAAAGATGGAAGGAAAGGGTTCTACGCTATCCCATCCTCTTTCGCGGGTTTCTCAGCTCACAAATCAGCCACTGTCCTTTGATGGCTCTCCGCGTCAACAAGTTCGAATTCTGACTCAAAGATCATCTAGCTAGTCATTTTCCCTTGAGAGTTGGTTGGTTTAAGAGAGACCCCGAATTGGACCAGCCCTCGTTCTCACAAGAATGGTCTGCCCTAGCGGAAAGCGCCTCCACTTCAGCGAACAAGTTGCATTCCACACGTACATTGGAAGTCGATAAAGTCGGTCTCTTTATTCTCATCCAAGATGACTCAAAAGGAGGAGGGGAAGGCTCAGAAGTAGGGTCTTTCTAAGCAAGAGGGTAGCGAACAAAACAGGGCTTTTCTTTCACTCCAGAGCTACTATAGCGGAAGAGCTACTATTCCATGAGCTAAGCCAGACGAAGGGATATCTATTTCATAAAGAGATTAACTGATTGCCTTAGCCGCCTTATAACACTCACCCTCGATCCTATCGTCTCGAAAGTCTAGGATTCAAAGTTTTCGTCTTCTGGTACAAATAGCAGATGAGAGAGCCCTTTCGCACTTTTTGCCTGCTATGAAAAAGTAAGAATGAAGTACTCTATTCGGGGAAATACTAGGTATGTCCCATACGATACGCTATAAACTACTTTAGTCTAGTAGCTTAGCTTAAGAAGGGGGAAGCACATAATGAAAGAATATGAAGAGTTTTCTATTCCATTTGATCTCCCTTGCCTTCCACTTGAAGAGAGTTCTAAGGAGTTGTAAACCCTCAAGATAGATCCCAATTCTGCAATCATTTTATAGTGATAACAGAAAGTTCGAGAGCCTCCTCAACTCCCGTAGCCGGTCGATCATCTTGCTTTCCCTCTCCCTTCGGTCGAGTACAATTTCATTCCCTTGAGCTCATGCTCTTGCAGGAGCTCAAACAGTTCGAGCGTTAGAAGCAGCAGAGTCAAGGTAGCATTCCCTGTTAGCAATACTCTAGTATTTAGTCAAACAAAGAATTGACTAAGGCCTAGAAGAACTATCGAAAAAGGGCTAATTTTCATATCAGAGAAAAAGAAGGGGAAGCTTCAACTTGCCCAACAGCCCCTTAGAAGGCTTTCCATGTAACGTATCCGTAGAAAGGAAAGGGAATCAAAACTTCGGTAGGGGAGGAAGACATAAAGACGGAACAAACTATTCGTCTACCCGGACGGCAGATTACTCGGACATAGAGACGGAACAAACAAGTCATCGCATCATGTTCGGCACTGTATAGCTACACAGACTAACTTACCACAAACAATCCATCGCACGACTTACAACCGGACAATGGGTCTGCCCGGCACTACGGGCTTGGAACTGCTTTGAACATCACCGCACCGCCGGAACGCACCACAAATCTTTCTCCTTGTCAACTCACTTATGAAAAGCCTGAGCGGACCAAGGTAAGGGAAGGACTGACCTGAGCGTCTTACCAAGGGCTTGACCTGATGATCGGATAAAGAGACTTAGCCGCGCCGGAACGAACGAGCCGAAAGCCAAGACAGAACGAAGCGCGAACAACCTGTCCACGCAATAACCCCCCACGTCTCGCATCCGACATAGATTCCAATTGGCATCACACCCCTCAATCGGGCGATCCTCGTATTTCCTGGCCACACATCCCTTAATTTGGTGATCTGGATATGGTATTAGCTAGACCTATCCGGATCCGGTCATTAAACGGGATTCGGCATTTTTATTGTGTAGAATCGGTATGTTGACCTCGAGTATTGGCTAGACCTATCCGGATATAGTCATTAAACAGGATTCAGCATTTTTATTGTGCAAAATCGATATGTTGACTTCATGATATCAGGTATTGCTTAGACTTATTCAGATCTAGTCATTAAACGGTATTCAGCATTTTTATTGTGCGGGCCACACACCCCTTAATCTGGTGATCTGGATCGGATATTGGCTAGACCTATCCGGATCTAGTCATTAAACGAGATTCGGCATTTTTATTGTGCAGAATCGGTATGTTGACCTCATGGCATCGAATATTGGCTAGACCTATTCGTATCTAGTCATTAAATAGTATTCAACATCATGGCATCGAGTATTGGCTAGACCTATTCGTATCTAGTCATTAAATAGTATTCAACATTTTTATTGTATGTTGACCTCATGACATCAAGTTCGAAAGACATCACCGTCGGTCAAGTTTCTCGAAAGACATCACCGTCAGTCAAGTTTCTTGAAAAAGTCGGACACATGTTATCGTGACACCACGGTCAAGTTTTTTGAAAAAATCGGACACATGTTATCGTGAGACACCACGGTCAATTCTCACGGTCAATTTTTTTTGAAATTTTTTTTTTGAGAGTATTTCCTAGCCACACACCCCGCAACAGCACTAACAGGCACATGAGGCCTCAAGGTTTTATAGAAAGGAATTCTCCCTGAAACATTCGATATTGGACAATTCCAAACTTTTTAAGTCATCTTATTAACTCCTTGTACGTTATAATTCCTCTTGTAAACTTATTAACCCCTTGTGCATAATGACCCCTCCAGCAAACTTATTAACTCTACCCCCATCGCTACTACCGACGACCACCGCAAATACCTTCAAATAACCCAATAATTTCTCTCTCTCTCTTTCCACCCTCAACACCACCACCCACGACCACCCAAAATACCGTAACGTTTCTATATATATTCAACTATTATAAAATTTTAATTATAGGAATATGGTCGCATTAAAATTAAATTAATATTATTATGTTGAATAAATATAATTATATAAAAGTTGTTAATTTATTTAGTATAATTATGTTAAAATTAGTATTAATATATTGAAATTTTTATTGTTATAAATACATTAAAACAACACATAATTTAATATATTACATTGCTATATTATTTAACAAATTATTATTGCTATATAGATTATGTTATTTTCATATTTAGTCTAGTATTTTTAAAACATATCTTTTAACTTTTATAAATATTAACAAATCTTTGATTGTAAATTTGTTATTATTACAATAACTCATTTCGAGAGTTGTGTCATATTTTTCTAAGGATTTCTTGGGGATTTCTTATGTATTTTTTGTGTTATGGAGGGAAGTACTTATAAGCTTCAATTGATGATTTGTCTTGATTTTTTTTCAATTTTTTGGATTTATTTTATATTTTGGCTTTATCAAATTAGAAAAAAACGTGTTTACTATGCCATCATGTTTACTATGCCATCAGGCCAGTTTGGGCCTGCCAGGCCGAGATACGGCCCGCCCTGAGGCCCGATACTTGGGTCTCATAAAGACCAAATTGTTATTTTTTGGAACTTCTTAACCGTATGTCCGATTTAGGTAAATTACCTAAAAACAAATTGTCCGATTTAGGTGAATTACCCGAAAAACAAAAAACAAAGAAATGTTTGATTTGGGTGATTCTTGGACCGTTGGAAAGCTCTCAACGTCGACTTCAACTTGAGATAGATTTTGGGCAATTTTGGATCAATTATATAGGGTCTAGGTTGCTTATGGCCTACTAAGATTTGTGTGGTCCTTTAGACTCAGAATTGAGGTTTTTTAGGAATTTCCTTAACCAGAATTTCGATGGGGGTATCTACAATTACCCCTCTTTGGTATTCACTTGGGGCACAAGGTATATGACCAAGAAGGAGGCACCTGGGACACGGTGGGAAGGAAAGTTTTTTTCGAATGATCATTTTTTTGAATGACTAGTACCTTTTAGGTAGGCCGTACACCAATGGATGCTTTTGATCCGTAAGACATCAAACCGGCACTGTTATTGTTGAGTCAGTTCGTTTGAGAGGTCTCCGATAATCGGAATCGGAAGTGACAATCAACATGAACTATGCTATCTTTGAGCCGATGACATTCCTTATTACAGTCATTCTAATGCTATCTGGGAAGCTATCAGTATAGTTATCTTCGGCTTTAGACTTTTTTTTCTTTTTTTCTAGTTCTCCGATCGAATGAGAGTTTGATTTAAAAGAAATGATGTGATGATGAGTTCCTAGGTAATTGAACTTCTTGTTCGCCTTCGATTCAGATTCTTAGGGTCCATATGTTCGAGCTTTTTGGTTTGGGAACCTATGGATTGGTCTTTTTGTTTTCTTAAGCGTTTGCAAGCATGACAATCTAGGATTTGATGGCGGCAGATACATCATATCCAAGATTATGTGAAACTCCTTCGTTTTTTGAAAGATTAGAAGGTTTTGAAGATAGATAGAATTTTGAAACAGAAACAGAGTTTCGGGCTAATTTTTAACCAAAGAAATTAAGGTTTTTGAAAACTCACAAAACACATAGGGGAAATTTTGAAGATGGAAGAAAAATTTTGAAAAACAAGTTTGGTAAAAATTTTGAAAAAATTTTGAAGATGGAAGAAAAATTTTGAAAAACATATTAGGCTCATGCTACCATGGAGCTCTCTGAGTAGTTTTACGTCATGCAGTGATGAACGTTCTTGTACTTGCCTCGACTCTTTTGTATCACATGGGTTTGATGTTGATTGAGATTAGGTACTCGGTCTTTTTACCGTCATACAGGTTAGACGTCTTCTTGTCACGGCTCTTTTGCGTCATACAAGTTTGATATTTGATCGAAATTGGCCGACTATTTTTGTGTCTCACGGGATAGATGTTTTCAATTGGATTTGGTGAGCCATTTCTGCTCACATCACCTTGGAGTTCTTTGACTTCGAAGATGATTGATGAAAAAGGTGTTTGAGGAACTTTGATGTTTCGGCCACATTGGAGGACTTGCTCTGATTGTTCTAGGCTTCTTTCAAAACTGACTTCACTCTCTTTCGAGTGTCGGATCTTTTAACCTTTTTTTTTTTTTTTCCAGTGGGTACGAGACCCAATCGAATTTTTTGTTTCTATCCCAATCAAATTTTTTTTTCTTCAAGCCTTTTCTTGGGATCTTCAAGATGAAGAATCATCGAGTACTTTTCACCTTTCAATCTTGGCTATTTGCGACATAACTCAAGGGAGAGTTTTTCTTTATGTATTTGAGCAAGTCACCGTCTTGGATAATATCAGATATTGACATAACTCAAGGGAGAGTTTTTCTTTATGTATTTGAGCAAGTCGCCGTCTTGGATAATATCAAATATTGCCCCTGAGTGTTCAGAATCCCCTTGGACTTCTAATTTTGTTCCTCCACTTACCTAGCCCTTTGAAATTTAGATAATCAACGTTATTTAGATTTACTTGGACCGATGTCTTCAATTTATTTTTCTTTCTAACACCATTCGAACTTGAGAAGCGGGGAATTTCTAGAGATGTTGGAGAAGAGACGAAAAGATGGAGAAGTCCTATTTTTCGTCACCCTGGGTCCCTTTAGGTGTTCAGCCCGATGACTTTTTTTCCAACGCTCGGGTTTCGTTTCTGATTTTGGATCGACGCCTGATGGATTTTTCCAATGCTTGGGATTCCTTCTTTTTTTTATCCCGATGGAATTTCTTTCTTTTTCTTGAAGAATGTGACGAAAGAGGAGGAGGAGAAGAGTCAGTGTTTTTTTTTTTTCCCTTATTGACACTTTGTCTTAGGAAACATATAAGAACTCTATCCAGGCGGCAGGGAGGTCCTAGTCTTGATTATCCTTAGATTTTCCTTGTCCTTGATTGGTATTCGATACTTCATTGACAGCGGTTGCTGAATTCTTCTAGAGTCTTTCCTCTTTGAATTACTTCACTCGGGCCTTGATTTTCAGATTTGGACTCACGCTCAGCTTCTTAGTCATACAATCTGCTACTTGACTGATTAATCTCATTTTCTTTCTTCTTTTTTTTTGACCCCTTAAGCTATCAATGTCATGGATAAGCAAAGCATGAATGCCCCACTTGGCTTATTTGAGAGGGATGAGTAAGTGATCACCCCATGCCTTTTCGGTAGTCTTTTTTAGTCGCAACTTCATATTGCTCTTGCGGAATATATCGCCTCGAGGCATATTGGGAGTCATTAGAAAATGTGTTGGATTCACAAGTTTTCCTTACTATATTATCATCATCAAGTGGGAGTGCCCCTTTCAAATAGTTTGGTGGAGCTACCCCTGTAGGGCTTTCTTCATTAGACGAAACTATTCTTCTTAGCATGTTGGATGGGACAATCTCTACAACATTTTTTTCAGATGGAGGGATCCTTATCAAGCTGGTGGATAGGACTGCCCCTGTTAGATCTTCTTCTTGGGGTTCTTTGTCCCAGATGAGAGAATTATCCAGAAAATCTTGTTAGAGTGGTTTGAGTGATCCTCTTAGAATTTCTAGAGGTTCGGCTTCTTCTAATTCTCGCAAAGGTGTTGAATCTTCAGAAATGGTCAGATCAGGTCTTTCACTTCTTTAGTATTAATTGTTGGATCGACTTCTTCTAATTCTCTCAAAAGTGTTGAATCTTCAAGAATGGATATGGGTCCTTTACTTCTTCAGTATTAACTGTTGGATCCACCTTAAAGGATGGCGTGATTGCATGCTCTAGGCTGAGCTTTTCATCCTAAATAGGTGGATTCGTCAAGAAGTTAGGGGAAAGAGGCCCAAGCAGGACCCTTAGGATTTCAAGGGGTTTCATTTCTTTCATAATTTTTGAGAGGATAGACCTTCTTTCAAGTTCATCTTAGGGGATAGTTCAATTGAATCCTCTGAGCTTGACTCATTTATTTCTTCATGGATTATACTTTTGAGATTAAGGTGTTCTTCACTAATGTAGTCATGGGGATCCTTATCTTCGGGATATTGGTTGAGCTCATGGATGACTTGAGCCTCCCCCGCTGTACTTATTTGAAAGATGAGAGTAATTGTGTCATTTTCTTTCGTAGTGACATGTATCAAAGGAGGTTGATGCGCCGCTAATTGGGCAACATCTCCCTTAGACCTAGACTTAACAGATGAAGGTGGGTTTAACCTTGGTTCTTTAGTCCCAGGGGTCGAATGTCTTGTTGAGTAGCTCGAGCCATACGGACTTGCTAGACTACACGACTTGGTTGGATTGTAGATGGGCTAGCTATGCTTAACCCTAGGTGTGGGATTATGGACCCATTGGCACTCGATCTTGAGTGACCTGAGATAGGGTAGACCCAAGGAATTGAGCCATAAGGTCATTCTAGGAGGTCTAGATGTCTCAGTAGACTTAGTACTTGAGTCACCACGAACTACATACATGATTAGAAGATGATGCAATGAAAATCATTTTTTTCTTAAAAAAAAATTTAGCCTATTTTTTGTTTTTTTTTGGTATTAAAATTTTAAGAAAGAAGATAAATATGTTTTCTAAAAATATAAATATGTACCTAACGAAGATAAGGATGATCAAAAGAAGATAGAAAATGCTTCTAAAGAATAAAAAGATACTCTAAAGAAGATAAATAATATTCTAAAAAAAGATAAAGATGATGCTAGAGAAGAAAAATATGCTTCTAGATGATAAAAGATAGTTTTAAAGAAGATAAAAGATACGAAGATAAAGATGCTTTAAAATATAATAAAAAAAGTTCTAAAGAAGATAAAGAATGCTCTAAAGATGAAAAAGACAATCTAAAGAAGAAAAATATGATCTAAAGATGATGACCATGAATGAAAGAAGATCTAAAAAAGATGATCAAGATGGATCTAAAGATGTTCTAAAAAACAAAGATGATAAAGATGATCTAAAAGATTAATATAAAAGAAGATCCAAGAATAAAGATGATCAAGATGGATCTAAAAGAAGCTGATTTTAAAAAAATGATAAAGATTGATATAAAAGATGATACAGATTGATCTAAAATTTCATAAAGATTGAGAGAAAAAATGTCCTAAATTTTTATAGAGAGAAAAGATAAGATCTAAAAAGAAAATATATAATCTAATAAAAGGAAATTTTTTCAAATCTATATTGTTTTTTTTCTTTCTATTCTTTTTTTAAAAAAAAATTATTTTTGCTGGAAAAATAAATATGAAAAAAAAGAAGCTTTTTTAACTCTAAAATATGGATATGAAGCTCAAGAGCCCCACGGTAGGTGCCAAACTATTTACGCTCTGATTTGCGTTGATCTATGTGATGAGATTAACTCAAATTTTAGCAAAACTTAATTAAATTTGAAAAAAAGTAAAGAAAGTGGGTCGCTTGAATTATGGGCCCAAGAATGATATAGATCTATTCAAATCTGATTCTTTTTTGGATCTTTTGGCAACGCCAGCTCTAAATATGTATTTTGACTTAAGAAATCCTTCTAAATTTAAATAAATATAATAAAAAATTAATTTTCAAAAAAATAAATAAAACAGAGAATTAAATGAATAATATAAATTAAAATAAATAAAATAAATACATACTTAGCTCTAGGGATCCGAAACTCGAAGTTTCGGGTTTGGATCAAGTCGCTTTTCTGATTTGCGTCACTATCTCTTTTTTTTTTATGCTTTATGCTTGTTGGAATTGATGGATCTAAGGTTCTTTGACCTAGATCTAGGGTTCCTAAAACATGAGGAAAACTTTAAGAGTTTTAAGTGGAATCTACCTAGGCTTTTCTTGAGATTTAAAAGAGAATGTCTTTAGTTTTCTAATATTTTGAGATCTCCTAGAATATGTGTTCTTAGGTTTTCTAGATTTTTTTGGGAATTTTTAGAATTTTTTCTAAGTTGTTTAGGAATTTTGTAAGGTTTTTTCCTAATTTTTGTTATTTTTGCTGTTTTTTTTCTAGAATTGTGTCCTATTTTCTAAGGATTTCTTGGGGGTTTCTGATGTATTTTTTTGGGTTTTGGAGGGGAATATTTATAAGCTTCAATTGGTGATTTTTCTTGATTTTTTTTCTTGGTTTTTTGGATTTATCTTAATTTTTTAGCTGTCTAATTAGAACAATGTATTTATTGCATCAACAAGCCACGTTTGGGCCTTCCCGGCCAAGATACGGCCCACCCCAAGGCTCAACAAATAGGTCTCATAGGGCCCAAATTGTCATTTTTTGGATCTTTTTAATCATAGATCCGATTTAGGTGATTCTTGTAACGTTGGAAAGCTCTCAGATCTACTTTAACTTGGGATAGATTCGACACGTTTCAGTAAATTATAATGAGTCTAGGTTGCCCATGGTTTACTAAGGTTGTATAATGCTTTAGACATAGAATCGAAGTTTTTTAGAAATTCTCTTAACAAGACTTTTGAGGGGGTGTTTACCAAAATGTCCAAAACAATCAGACGGCACCGAGCCTATTGGCGAAAATATTGTTCATTTTTGTCTTATTTTCGCCCAAAGGTGATGTGTAGTGGCTTCCATATATATATATATATATATATATATATATATATATCTACTAATTCTCATATAGATCAAATCCAAGATGATGATCTTATGTGGACAGACTCTTCTGGTTCCACTAATGTTTCAAATACAGACTCATCCAGTTCAGAAAATGATTGTAGTTGCCCCATACCAACACATAATGTACAGGCACTGACTCAAGAAGATAATTTCATCTTAGACATTATTGACAAAATTAGTAATCCAGATGAAAAAAGAGTTGTCATTACCCAATTTATTTCTATCACAAAAAATAAAGCAAAATCACTTCCAATAAATAAATTTCCTGATGAGTATAATTTTGCTTCAATAATGAAAAGAGTAAGTGAACAACACACTTCTCAAAAAGAACCCACAATTTCAGATCTCAAAAAAGAAATTAAAGAAATAAAAACTGAAATAGTTCAATTAAAAAATAGGATTAAATCCTTAGAATTACAACAACTATCTCAACAAGATTCAGAAACAGATGAAATAGAATTCGATCAAATGATGACATATGAACCAAATCCATCATCAGATATTCCTGAATCTTCAGAAGCTAAACCACAAATAGTAACTATTCCTTCTGTCAACTTAATAGACAAAATAGTAATACAAAAATGGTTTGTCCAAGTTAAGATTATTGTTGCAAAAGATTATAGCTTTGAAAATTCAGCTCTAATTGATTCTGGAGCTGACCTGAATTGTATCAATGAAGGACTTGTACCTTCAAAATACTTTGATAAAACCACTCAAATATTAAATACAGCAGATGGAAGTATCAATGTATTGATAATTTATCCATTAGTTTTCTTTTAGATTCTTTATAATATTTTTTCTTATCTTTATTTTTAGATTTATATTTCTCCTTTTTATATTTTCTCTTTTTCTTATATAAATTGTCAGGCATATATTTCTTATCAAGATAATAGCCGAATTGTTCGCAAAAGTCACAAAGTTATTTACGCTTAGTGATTTTTTGTTTATCTAATTGCCTTTTGAGTTTCATATCTGTGCATAAGGCTAATCCCTTAGCACATATTTCTGCTGATAATTCTCCAAGTGTATAAGCTGAGTATATAATGATTCCATTATATTTCTTTCGCAGTCTTTCTTTGACTTTTTCTGCGAATAAATACGATAGACCAGCTATAAATTTCTCTTTCCAGTGGTCTAGTTGACAATCTTCCATTATTAGTAATCTTGAGAAAAATACATCTTTATACCATTTATAATGAGATAGGGTAGGACAGCGTAAATTGGATAGCAGATCTTCTGATCTTGCTGCTAATAATGCTGTACTGCCTACAAAGTGTAAAGTAATGGTATATATTAGAGTGTTGACAGCATCACTCTCTGTATAAATTATTTCTTGGTTTTATTCATTTCTAGCGGTCCATTGTCTAGTATTTGTGAGGATTTTATTTTTAGTTTCATCATCTACATAGAAATCCCACCAACCTCGTAACCAGCTAGTAAATCCATTAACTATTGCTTTTGCAACCTCTTGATCAAGGTTGCCTGCCATTTTATTTGCAGAGGCATACATTGTCATATGTCGCATAACATCTAATATTTTTAATTCTGATAATCCATCTATTTGCCAGTTTACTATGGATCTGCCTGAGTATGATACTGCCTGTTGTATAGCATCTTCTTCCATTTGTATATCAACAGGTGTAGGTCTCTTGTGATATGGTAAAGCTGTTATTGGTTTCCAATTTTTTCCATAAGCTATCCTATTGAGATCTATAGGAGTAGAATTCATAAATGCATTTTCTTGATTTTGGATAGTATCTTCTATAATGGGTTCTCATATCAAATTTTGAAAGATACTAGCTTGAGCGACTCTATCAAGTAAATCTTTTTTATTAGGAATAGGGTATCTAATCCATTTTAAAACTTTATTTAAAGGTTTATAATTAATGACTAATCGAGGGACTCCTCGTTCTTTTTCAGCATTTTTATTTACATAAAAGGCTGCACAGCTCCAAGGTGAGGAGCATGGTCTTATGAGCTTTTTATTTTGGAGATCAGTAATCTCTTTGTGACACATATCTAATAAGATAGTATTCATCTGTATTGGTCTAGCTTTTGTAGGTATTTGTTTTTCATCAAATCC
This sequence comes from Amborella trichopoda, assembly GCF_054954075.1. NCBI lineage: Eukaryota > Viridiplantae > Streptophyta > Magnoliopsida > Amborellales > Amborellaceae > Amborella > Amborella trichopoda. The sequence goes on from NC_142336.1 coordinate 10,712,466, forward strand.
TTGTTCATATGGTAAAGTAATAGTATGTTTTTCTTCCCAAAAAGCATTAGGGTGTTCACTGCATATTGAAGTTTTTATATGATGTTGTATTGATTGGATTTTTTGTTGGATCGAAGGAGTTTGTATTTGTCCTTCAATAGACTTATATTTAATTTCTTGCTTTAAAGTATAAAGAAATCTTTCTTTATTTTGTAACTGACTTTTAACACTATTTAATTCTTTTACTTTTGGTTTTTGTATAAAATTAAAATGTATTGAAATATTCTGAATGGTTGAAGATATTCCTGTTTCATCTATGGTTAAAGGATATAGTAAAGTAAGGAATGGGACTCCAAGGATTACAGCTTGGCTTAGTCCTTTTACCATAATGAATGGTGTATCAATACATTGATAGTTCTTACAAACGGAAGCATTAGATAATTTGTATTTAATAAATAAACTACTTCTATCTGCTGTATTTAATATTTGAGTGGTTTTATCAAAGTATTTTGAAGGTACAAGTCCTTCATTGATACAATTCAGGTCAGCTCCAGAATCAATTAGAGCTGAAGTTTCAAAGCTATAATCTTTTGCAACAATAATCTTAACTTGGACAAACCATTTTTGTATTACTATTTTGTCTATTAAGTTGACAGAAGGAATAGTTACTATTTGTGGTTTAGCTTCTGAAGATTCAGGAATATCTTTTGGTTCATATGTCATCATTTGATCGAATTCTAGTTCATCTGTTTCTGAATCTTGTTGAGATAGTTGTTGTAATTCTAAGGATTTAATCCTATTTTTTAATTGAACTATTTCAGTTTTTATTTCTTTAATTTCTTTTTTGAGATCTGAAATTGTGGGTTCTTTTTGAGAAGTGTGTTGTTCACTTACTCTTTTCATTATTGAAGCAAAATTATACTCATCAGGAGATTTATTTATTGGAAGTGATTTTGCTTTATTTTTTGTGATAGAAATAAATTGGGTAATGACAGCTCTTTTTTCATCTGGATTACTAATTTTGTCAATAATGTCTAAGATGAAATTATCTCCTTGAGTGAGTGTCTGTACATTATGTGTTGGTATGGGGCAACTACAATCATTATCTGAACTGGATGAGTCTGTATTTGAAACATTAGTCGAACCAGAAGAGTCTGTCCACATAAGATCATCATCTTGGATTTGATCTATATGAGAATTTGTAGAAGTAGAGGACGAAGAGTCATAATTGATTATATTATATAATTTTGATTTTATTGTTTCATCTAAATGTAATGATTCTATTTTCTTTTATAATTTACATTGATGTTTATAATGTCCTACTTTACCACACTTATAACATACCGGTAGTTTTCTTTTTCCCTTTGTATTGGGGGAAAATTTATCCATTAGTTTTCTTTTAGATTTTTTATAATATTTTTTCTTATCTTTATTTTTAGATTTATATTTCTCCTTTTTATATTTTCTCTTTTTCTTATATAAATTGTCAAGCATATTTTTCTTATCAAGATAATAGCCGAATTGTTCGCAAAAGTCGCAAAGTTCTTTACGCTTAGTGATTTTTTGTTTATCTAATTGCCTTTTGAGTTTCATATCTGTACATAAGGCTAATCCCTCAGCACATATTTCTGCTGATAATTCTCCAAGTGTATAAGCTGAGTATATAATGATTCCATTATGTTTCTTTCGCAGTCTTTCTTTGACTTTTTCTGCGAATAAATATGGTTGACCAGCTATAAATTTCTCTTTCCAGGGGTCTAGCTGACAATCTTCCTTTATTAGTAATCTTGAGAAAAATACATCTTTATACCATTTATAATGAGATAGGGTAAGACAGCGTAAATTGGATAGCAGATCTTCTGATCTTGCTGCTAATAATGCTGTACTGCCTACAAAGTGTAAAGTAATGGTATATATTAGAGTGTTGACAGCATCACTCTCTATATAAATTATTTCTTGGTTTTGTTCATTTCTGGCGGTCCATTGTCTAGTATTTGTGAGGATTCTATTTTTAATTTCATCATCTACATAGAAATCCCACCAACCTCGTAACCAGCTAGTAAATCCATTAACTATTGCTTTTGCAACCTCTTAATCAGGGTTGCCTGCCATTTTATTTGCAGCGGCATACAATGTAAATAAAGTTTTAAAATGGATTAGATACCCTATTCCTAATAAAAAAGATTTACTTGATAGAGTCGCTCAAGCTAGTATCTTTTCAAAATTTGATATGAAATCTGGATATTGGAAATACAAATCCAAGAAAAAGATAGATATTAAACAACATTTAATGTCCCATTTGGACAATATAAATGGAAAGTTATACCATTTGGATTAAAGAACGCTCCATCAGAATTTCAAAAAATAATGAATGATGTGTTTAATGCCTATCATCATTTCATGATTGTTTATATTGATGATGTTTTAATATTCTCTGAATCTATAGGTCAACATATTAAACACATTAATACTTTTATACATGCTATCCAAAATGCTGGATTAGTTGTTTCAGCTAAAAAGATAACCTCATTTAAAACCAATATTAGATTCCTAGGTCATATGATCCACCATGGAACCATTATTCCTATAGATAGATCAATACAATTTGCTGATAAGTTCCCTGATCAAATACTTGATAAAAAGGAACTTCAAAGGTTCCTATGATGTTTAAATTATGTTAGTGATTTATATCCTAACCTTGCCTTAGATTCTAAACCTTTATATAATAGACTCAAAAAGAATCCTCCACTATAGACAAATATCCATACTCAAGCAGTACAAGTAATTAAACGCAAGGTAAAGACTCTAGAATGTCTATCCCTTCCTCATCCAACTGCTTTCAAAATTATAGAATGTGATGCTTCTGACAAAGGTTTAAGAGGCATTCTTAAACAAAAAATTGATTCTCAAGAACAATTACTTCGTTATACTTCTAAAGCTTAAAATCCCACTCAACTCAATTATTCTATGGTCAAGAAAGAACTCTTAGCCATAGTTCATTGTGTTTCTAAATTCCAAAGTGATATTTTAAATCAACATTTCTTAATACGCACTGAGTACAAAGCAACCAAAGATATTTTGCAAAAAGATGTTCAAAATTTTGTTTCAAAACAAATATTTGCCAGATGGCAGGCTATTTTGTCCGCCTTTGATTTTTCCATCAAACACCTCCCCGGGTCTTCCAATTCTCTTCCTGATTTTTTAACCCGTGATTTTTTGCAGGGGGGCAACACTGACTCTAACGACGATTCACCATTATCTTTTGCTTCACAGCCGTTCTGTTCGAGGAGAATCAGAACAATACTAATATTTTACTCTCACCTTTATCAAATCAAATGGGTTCTCGAGGCACTTCTCGCCGAGATAAACAACCCATGAGAAATATAATTCCATATGAAGGGGAACCCTCGCCTTTGGCAATACGTTCACATTCACACTCACCCATTCATCAAATCACCTATCCAGAAGCACATGCTTCTAATCCTATATATTCACCAGCCCAATCCAAGTCTGTCTCCATACCGAATACACCTAGATCTGCATATATCGAAAGAGCCTATCTTATGGATATTACCATAGATGAACAACATATCCATACAGATCCCATCAAACTTGCACCATTATATTTATTGAACCATCTCAACCCTACCAATGGGGTAAAAACCAGAGAATATTATGAAGCCATACTCATGGAAACAGGGTCCATCTCTGTAATCCATTAATACAGGCGATTATTCCTATATTCCTCGATTGGGGAAAACCATCTCTGTAAAATGGTGGGACATTTTCAAAATGGATCTCACCACCACCACACCAAAAAGAATACTCCAACAGACACCTAAATACCAGCAAAGCCCAAATACAGCCAATACCTCTTTTGACTTTCCAACCTACTTAAGAAATATGTTGCAAACCAATCCCAATGCATCCAAGGAAGAACTAGAAAAACAAATGAAAGAGATTTTTGCTGAGGCTGGAAGAAAACCAGTATCTTTCGAAGAAACTATACAGTCCTCCCCACTTCACACGAATAGATACCTTCAATTGAGTGAACCTGATCCAGAAGAAGAGACAGATCCAGAAGAAGACGATCCAGACGAATTCAGTCAACGACCGTGAACAGAAAAAGTCTCTACCAACAACAGCAATACCAATAATCCAATAATCCAAAAGAGGAACAGTCTCCACCGATAAAGATCCATAAGAGACAAAGGCCAGCTGACAGAAAACGACAAAAGACTGTTTCAAGATTCGAAGCACTGTACCCACTATCATATACGACAAGAAGACACTTTAGCCACGTCTCCGACAAGAAGCACTGTACCAAGATGCGCTTACTGTAGCCACTTGGGAAACAAACAAATAGAGCACTGTACATAATGCTTTTCTGTTTTGTCTTTTCTCTTTTCTTTTGTCTCTTTCCTTTTTGCTGAACCACTTTTTACTTCACGACAAAGGAATTCCTTCTTTATTTTGATTCCCTTCCTTTTGACGTGTCACCTTGCTTTGTCTCCAAGCAACCTCCTTCGCCTATAAAACGGGAAGACCTCTTCTCATTTCATCAAGGTCGAACTCAGCAACCTCAACCATCCTCTTCGCTGCCTTCTCTCTCTGAGACTCTTCTACTCTTCTCTGAACTCTCTCTCTCTGAGACTTCTCTCTCTCTTTGAGAGTTCTCTCTTTGAAATCTCTCTCTGAGTCTATTCTACCTCTCTTCTGAGTTCGAAATATTGCATCAAACATCAGAGCTATCCTGACCTTCATAGCTCATCATATTCTAAGCATATGAGCAGGTTTTATCCTTCACCTTTCTTTCTATATCCATTATGTGTGACTGCAATCTAAAATCTCTCCCTTCATACTGTCCACAACACTGGAAACTGTTTTCCAGTTATTGTATTTGTACACAATAAGTTTCAGATTTCTATATTGTCTTTTCTTTTCTTTAAAAGTTTGTAATAGTTCAGTTGCTCTATTGTTGTAAACATTATACATTTGCTATAAAAAGTTGTTCTATCAGTTTATATCATGCTGTGCATAAAATGCAGTTTAAAATTTTATTCAGTATAAAGATTGGCGAGTTATCTTATGCTCAATGGTTTGTAATTGATATCTCTATTATCCCTTTATTTTGCATACTCCTTTTTATCCTTAACTATTACAAAATCCTACAAAAATTGGGTTAAATACAATAGCATCTTATTTACATATTTATTCTAGCCTAAATCAGTCTGGCTACAAACATATGTTGGCTACAAACACATGTTATATACTTCTAATAACATCATCTTCTGAATTGATTAAATTAAGAATCAAACAATAGGCCTACAATAGGACTGGGACTGTAGATCCTAGGCGTTTTGGTATCAGAGCCAAACAGTAAAACTAAAACAGTAGAACTGTCTAACAGTGGAACTGTGTAAACAGTTAGACTGATAAAACAGAAATATTATTCTTTAACAAGTAAAACTATAAGTAAAAGATAAAAGTTACATCTTTACTAAAGAAACCAAGTTAAATTTACATCCAAGAAAGTTGGTAGGAGAGTTAAGACAAGAGACAAGGGAAAGTCTATTGCAAAGTACCGCCAAGGCCAGGAAGAGCCGCTTAGGGAAAACGCTGGACCCCTGAATGTCCAGATTGTCATTATCCGTGACCTAAAGATGGCAAATTTAATTAGTAATCTTACAAGTAAGAATGAAACTTCATCTCAAACACTTAGAGTAAAAAACAAGGAACAAATTATCATAAATGACATTGAAAAAAATATTCAAAATTGGAATATTCCTAAGGTACCAATACATGACATTTACCATAAGGGATCATTTAATATCAAGATGGGATATGCCATCAAAATAGTAGAAGAAAGTTTATCTGTCACACAAAATCAAGAAGACTTTAAACTACTATCAAGAAAAGCTATTGAAAAACATAAAGAAAATAATTACAAATATTTACACATTGGCCTTATACAAATAGTAGTAAAACCTTTGAACCGACTAGGGTTAAACACTTCTGTGCTTGTATGCCTAAGAGATAAAAGACACAATATCTTCACAGACTCGCTCCTAGGTATGGTTGAATCCAGCCTTTGTAGTGGTCCAATATATTTTAATTGTTTTCCAAATTTTCAGTTTCTTTAACTGATCCGAATATTCTAGATATACTAACAATAAATTTAAAAACTCATGGTTTTAATATGATCCATGGTTCTCAAAATCTAACAATAGTATACAGAATATATTACAAAGTCATGAATACTTTATGTCCAAATATCATGAAAATTGATCAAAAAGATCAAACCATATTATTCCAAACAAATATGGAAAAATCCAATATGATTGTACCTAAAACAATTAAGTGGTCGGATATTATCCTCCCACAGTCATGGACATTACAACATGCAAATCAGCCCCAAGAATTACCAAAAAATAATATTCCAAGTCAAATAATTGAACATCCAGATGGTAATATTGAAATAAAATTTCAACAATTACAAGTACAGGATGATATCAATATTAATAGAAAAAGGAATATAAAAAATAAAATACCAAGTAGAAAATCTTATTCTACTAATCCTGATGTTATAATACTACCTCCTCCTACCCAATCTTCTTCATCCATACAATCAATACCACAGTCAGATTTACAATTCCAAGGAATAAGGAGAACAACCGATCATATTGTTATTCCTACCTATACTCCTTAATCAAGTATAGCAAATACTCCTGAACTTAGTATAGAAGATTTTCAAATATTAACTTTGCAAATCGATACCAAAACGCCCAGGATCTACAGTCCCAGTCCTACTGTAGGCCTATTGTTTGATTCTTAATTTAATCAATTCAGAAGATGAAGTTATCAGAAGTATATAACATGTGTTTGTAGCCAACATATGTTTGTAGCCAGACTGATTTAGGCTAGAATAAATATGTAAATAAAATGCTATTGTATTTAACAAATTCTTGTAGGATTTTGTAATAGTTAAGGATAAAAAGGAGTATGCAAAATAAAGGGATAATAGAGATATCAATTACAAACCATTGAGCATAAGATAACTCGCCAATCTTTATATTGAATAAAATTTTCAACTGCATTTTATGCACAGCATGATATAAACTGATAGAACAACTTTTTATAGCAAATGCATAATGTTTACAACAATAGAGCAACTGAACTATTACAAACTTTTAAAGAAAAGAAAAGACAATATAGAAATCTGAAACTTACTGTGTACAAATACAATAACTGAAAAACAGTTTCCAGTGTTGTGGACAGTATGAAGGGAGAGATTTTAGATTGCAGTCACACATAATGGACATAGAAAGAAAGGTGAAGGATAAAACCTGATCATATGCTTAGAATATGAAGAGCTATGAAGGTCAGGATAGCTCTGATGTTTGATGCAATATTCCGAACACAGAAGAGAGGTAGAATAGACTCAGAGAGAGATTTCAGAGAGAGAACTCTCAAAGAGAGAGAACTCAGAGAGAGAAGTCTCAGAGCGAGAGAGTTCAGAGCAGAGTAGAAGAGTCTCAGAGAGAGAAGGCAGCGAAGAGGATGGTTGAGGTTGCTGAGTTCGACCTTGATGAAATGAGAAGAGGTCTTCTCGTTTTATAGGCGAAGGAGGTTGCTTGGAGACGAAGCAAGGTGACACGTCAAAAGGAAGGGAATCAAAATAAAGAAAGAATTCCTTTGTCGTGAAGTAAAAAGTGGTTCAGCAAAAAGGAAAGAGACAAAAGAAAATAGAAAAGACAAAACAGAAAAGCATTATGTACAGTGCTCTATTTGTTTGTTTCCCAAGTGGCTACAGTAAGCGCATCTTGGTACAGTGCTTCTTGTCGGAGATGTGGCTAAAGTGTCTTCTTGTCGTATATGATAGTGGGTACAGTGCTTCGAATCTTGAAACAGTCTTTTGTCGTTTTCTGTCGGCTGGCCTTTGTCTCTTATGGATCTTTATCGCTGGAGACTGTTCCTCTTTTGGATTATTGGATTATTGGTATTGCTGTTGTTGGTAGAGACTTTTTCTGTTCACGGTCGTTGATTGAATTTGTCTGGATCCTCTTCTTTTGGATCTGACTCTTCTTTTGGATCAGGTTCACTCAATTGAAGGTATCTATTGGTGTGAAGTGGGGAGGACTGTACAGTTTCTTCGAAAGATACTGGTTTTCTTCCAGCCTCAGCAAAAATCTCTTTCATTTGTTTTTCTAGTTCTTTCTTGGATGCATTGGGATTAGTTTGCAACATATTTCTTAAGTAGGTTGGAAAGTCAAAGGAGGTATTGGCTGTATTTGGGCTTTGCTGATATTTAGGTGTCTGTTGGGGTATTCTTTTTGGTGTGGTGGTGGTGAGATCCATTTTGAAAATGTCCCACCATTTTACAGAAATGGTTTTCCCCAATCGAGGAATATAGGTATAATCGGCTGTATTATTGACTGATATAGTATAGTCCCATTTCCTGATCCATGGGATTTGATATAATGCCATGAAATATAGGTGCGTTTCAATTGTATTGTCACTATTATTGTATTGCACAAATTGTTCCTGCATGGTTTTGAAAACAAGAGGTAAAACTAAAGATGTTGATCCCCACACCAAGAACCAATTTTGAAACCATGTGGGGAATCTTTCGAAAACAAGTAGCCGGAACTGAAGGTACCAGCTGTGTGTGTTATTTGGATTTTGATAATAAAAGAATTTATGCCAGGCTTCTATGTATTCGGCATATTTATAATATTTATACGAGAAATCTGGATTGTGCAATTTCTTTCCCTGGGTGTGATTGCAACCCCACTCGTCATAGGAAAGTAACTTTTTTATTTGAACCTTGGAATAAGCAATTATTCTGGTATTCTGCTGGTAATAATGGACTACAGAGATGAACCCAATTTCCATGAGTATGGCTTCATAATATTCTCTGGTTTTTACCCCATTGGTAGGGTTGAAATGGTTCAATAAATATAATGGTGCAAGTTTGATGGGATCTGTATGGATATGTTGTTCATCTATGGTAATATCCATAAGATAGGCTCTTTCGATATATGCAGATCTAGGTGTATTCGGTATGGAGGCAGACTTGGATTGGGCTGGTGAATATATAGGATTAGAAGCATGTGCTTCTGGATAGGTGATTTGATGAATGGGTGAGTGTGAAGGTGAACGTATTGCCAAAGGCGAGGGTTCCTCTTCATATGGAATTATATTTCTCATGGGTTGTTTATCTCGGCGAGAAGTGCCTCGAGAACCCATTTGATTTGATAAAGGTGAGAGTAAAATATTAGTATTAATCTTATTCTCCTCGAACAGCTGTAAAGCAAGGGATAATGATGAATCGTCGTTGGAGTCAATGTTGCCCCCTGCAAAAATTCACGGGTTAAAAAATCAGAAAGAGGATTGGAAGACCCGGGAAGGTGTTCTATGTCATGATATTTGGAATATAATCAATTATGTAGGAATCTTACAAGTAAGAATCCATCTTTTGCAACAATAATCTTAACTTGGACAAACCATTTTTGTATTACTATTTTGTCTATTAAGTTGACAGAAGGAATAGTTACTATTTGTGGTTTAGCTTCTGAAGATTCAGGAATATCTGATGATGGATTTGGTTCATATGTCATCATTTGATCGAATTCTATTTCATCTGTTTCTGAATCTTGTTGAGATAGTTGTTGTAATTCTAAAGATTTAATCCTATTTTTTAATTGAACTATTTCAGTTTTTATTTCTTTAATTTCTTTTTTGAGATCTGAAATTATGGGTTCTTTTTTAGAAGTGTGTTGTTCACTTACTCTTTTCATTATTGAAGCAAAATTATACTCATCAGGAGATTTATTTATTGGAAGTGATTTTGCTTTATTTTTTGTGATAGAAATAAATTGGGTAATGACAGCTCTTTTTTCATCTGGACTACTAATTTTGTCAATAATGTCTAAGATGAAATTATCTTCTTGAGTGAGTGTCTGTACATTATGTGTTGGTATGGCGCAACTACAATCATTATCTGAACTGGATGAGTCTGTATTTGAAACATTAGTGGAACTAGAAGAGTCTGTCCACATAAGATCATCATCTTGGATTTGATCTATATGAGAATTTGTAGAAGTAGAGGACGAAGTGTCATAATTGGTTATATTATATAATTTTGATTTTATTGTTTCATCTAAATGTAATGATTTTATTTTCTTTTATAATTTACATTGATGTTTATAATGTCCTACTTTACCACACTTATAACATACTGGTAGTTTTCTTTTTCCCTTGGTATTGGGGAAAAATTTATCCATTAGTTTTCTTTTAGATTTTTTATAATATTTTTTCTTATTTTTATTTTTAGATTTATATTTCTCCTTTTTATATTTTCTCTTTTTCTTATATAAATTGTCAGGCATATTTTTCTTATCAAGATAATAGCCGAATTGTTCGCAAAAGTCACCAAGTTCTTTACGCTTAGTGATTTTTGTGTATCTAATTGCCTTTTGAATTTCATATCTGTGCATAAGGCTAATACCTCAACACATATTTCTGCTGATAATTCTCCAAGTGTATAAGCTGAGTATATAATGATTCCATTATGTTTCTTTCGCAGTCTTTCTATGACTTTTTCTGCGAATAAATATGGTAGACCAACTATAAATTTCTCTTTCCAGTGGTCTAGCTGACAATTTTCCCTTATTAGTAATCTTGAGAAAAATACATCTTTATACCATTTATAATGAGATAGGGTAGGACAGTGTAAATTGGATAGCAAATCTTCTGATCTTGCTGCTAATAATGATGTACTGCATACAAAGTGTAAAGTAATGGTATATATTAGAGTGTTAACAGCATCACTCTCTGTATAAATTATTTCTTGGTTTTGTTCATTTTTGGCGGTCCATTGTCTAGTATTTGTGAGGATTCTATTTTTAGTTTTATCATCTACATAGAAATCCCACCAACCTCATAACCAGCCAGTAAATCCATTAACTATTGCTCTTGCAACCTCTTGATCAGGGTTGCCTGCCATTTTATTTGCAGAGGCATACATTGTCATATGTCACATAACATCTAATATTTTTAATTCTGATAATCCATCTATTTGCCAGTTTACTATGGATCTGCCTGAGTATGATACTGCCTGTTGTATAGCATCTTCTTCCATTTGTATATCAACAGGCGTAGGTCTCTTGTGATATGGTAAAGCTGTTATTGGATTCCAATATTTTCCATAAGCTATCCTATTGAGATCTATGGGAGTAGAATCCATAAATGCATTTTCTTGATTTTGGATAGTATCTTCTATAATGGGTTCTTTCTGGAGCATCATTGTTTCATGCTCAGGTAATTTTGCTTTTCCTTTATCAGAAGACTCAGGAAGTGAACTAATAATAGTTGGAGTAGGAATATCTATTTTGGGAGAAGGTATTCCTTTAATATCTAGCTGAGATAATTTTGATATTAATTGATCCATTAAGGATTTATTATTATCTCCAATATGGAATTTATTTTTATTTAATTCTGGAGGTGGTTTGAACAAAGCCGCCTTTGGTATAGGTGTAGCAGAAGGTTGTTTTGTGCAAACAAGTCTTTCTATTCTTTCTGCTTGTTTACTTAGAGATTGCATATATAAATTAGTATAATTATTCTGTTCCACAATATGAGGAATTAATTCCTGTTTCTTACCAATTTCCTTATGTAAGATTTTATATGGAGTGGCAATAATATCATATAGTGATTGTGGTTGTGCTGGCTCATCCTTAACTGGGATGGCTGCTTTCAGTATTATACCCTTCTCAGGTGGATGAGTATTAGCAGTGGTTGTTCCATCTGTACTGATATAAGTTTTCTCTTCCATTGTTTGAATATTATCAAATGAATGAATAGTAATATTATATTGAGTACATATTTCTCTTAACCATGTAAAGAATCCTTGGTTTAATCTTTCTTTTTTAAGAAATTTATTATATTTTTTATGCATTAATTATATGAGTCTAGGTTGAAATGTTTTTAAATACCATTCTCTAATAGGTTTATTTTCTTCAGATAAATAATCTTTTCTAATATATTCTTTATTAACTTTTCTCTGTTTCCTTTCTAATTTGGCTGCTAAATATGCTGCCATGTATTCGTCAGAATATTGATCATATGGATTGATTTTTTCTTTTATATCTTCTTTGATTTGCAAAGTTAATATTTGAAAATCTTCTATACTAGGTTCCGGAGTATTTGCTATACTTGATTCAGGAGTATAGGTAGGAATAACAATATGATCGGTTGTTCTCCTTATTCCTTGGAAATGTAAATCTGACTGTAGTATTGATTGTATGGATGAAGAAGATTGGGTAGGAGGAAATAGTATTATAACGTCAGGATTAGTAGAATAAGATTTTCTACTTGGTATTTTATTTTTTATATTCCTTTTTCTATTAATATTGACATCATCCTGTACTTGTAATTGTTGAAATTTTATTTCAATATTACCATCTGGATGTTCAATTATTTGATTTGGAATATGTTTTTTTGGTAATTCTTGGGGCTGATTTGCATGTTGTAATGCCCATGACTGTGGGATGATAATATCTGACCACTTAATTGTTTTAGGTACATTCATATTGGATTTTTCCATATTTGTTTGGAATAATATGGTTTGATCTTTTTGATCAATTTTCATGATATTTGGACATAAAGTATTCATGACTTTGTAATATATTCTGTATACTACTGTTAGATTTTTAGAACCATGGATCATATTAAAACCATGTGTTTTTAAATTTATTGTTAGTATATCTAGAATATTCGGATAAGTTAAAGAAACTGAAAAATTTGGAAAACCATTAAAATATATTGGACCACTACAAAGGCTGGATTCAACCATACCTAGGAGCGAGTCTGTGAAGATACTGTGTCTTGTATCTCTTAGGCATACAAGCACAGAAGTGTTTAACCCTAGTCGGGTCAAAGGTTTTACTGCTATCTGTATAAGGCCAATGTGTAAATATTTGTAATTATTTTCTTTATATTTGTCAATAACTTTTCTTGATAGTAATTGAAATTCTTGATTTTGTGTGACAGATAAACTTTCTTCTACTGTTTTGATGGCATATCCCATCTTGAATTTAAATGATCGCTTATGGTAAATGTCATATATTGGTACCTTAGGAATATTCCAATTTTGAATATTTTCTTCAATGTCATTTATGATAATTTGTTCCTTGTTTTTTACTCTAAGTGTTAAAGATAAAAGTTACATCTTTACTAAAGAAACCAAGTTAAATTTACAACCAAGAAAGTTGGTCCGAGAGTTAAGACAAGAGACAAGGGAAAGTCTATTGCAAAGTACCGCCAAGGCCAGGAAGAGCTGCTTACGGAAAACGCTGGACCCCTGAATGTCCAGATTGTCATTATCCGCAACCTAAGGATGGCAAATTTAATTAGGAATCTTACAAGTAAGAATGCAACTTCATCTCAAACACTTAGAGTAAAAAACAAGAAACAAATTATCATAAATGACATTGAAAAAAATATTCAAAATTGGAATATTCCTAAGGTACCAATACATGACATTTACCATAAGGGATCATTTAAATTCAAGATGGGATATGCCATCAAAACAGTAGAAGAAAGTTTATCTGTTATACAAAATCAAGAAGACTTTCAACTACTATCAAGAAAATTTATTGAAAAACATAAAGAAAATAATTACAAATATTTACACATTGGTCTTATACAAATAACAGTAAGACCTTTGACCCGACTAGGGTTAAACACTTATGTGCTTGTATGCCTAAGAGATAAAAGACACAATATCTTCACAAACTCGCTCCTAGGTATGGTTGAATCCAGCCTTTGTAGTGGTCCAATATATTTTAATTGTTTTCCAAATTTTTCAGTTTCTTTAACTGATCCGAATATTCTAGATATATTAACAATAAATTTAAAAACTCATGGTTTTAATATGATCCATGGTTCTCAAAATCTAGCAATAGTATATAGAATATATTACAAAGTCATGAATACTTTATATCTAAATATCATGAAAATTAATCAAAAAGATCAAACCATATTATTCCAAACAAATATGGAAAAATCCAATATGATTGTACCTAAAACAATTAAGTGGTCAGATATTATCCTCCCACAGTCATGGGCATTACAACATGCAAATTAGCCCCAAGAATTATCAAAAAATAATATTCTAAATCAAATAATTGAACATCCACATAGTAATATTGAAATAAAATTTCAACAATTACAAGTACTTGATGATATCAATATTAATAGAAAAAGGAATATAAAAAATAAAATACCAAGTAGAAAATCTTATTCTATTAATCCTGATGTTATAATACTACCTCCTCCTACCCAATCTTCTTCATCCATACAATCAATACCACAGTAAGATTTACAATTCGAAGGAATAAGGAGAACAACCGATCAAATTGTTATTCCTACTTATACTCTTGAATCAAGTATAGCAAATACTCCTGAACCTAGTACAGAAGATTTTCAAATATTAACTTTGCAAATCGAAGAAGAAATAGAAGAAAAAATCAATCCATATGATCAATATTCTGACGAATACATGGCAGCATATTTAGCAGCCAAATTAGAAAGGAAATAGAGAAAAGTTAATAAAGAATATATTAGAAAAGATTATTTATCTGAAGAAAATAAACTTATTAGATAATGGTATTTAAAAACATTTCAACCTAGACTTATAGAATTGATGCATAAAAATTATAATAAATTTCTTAAAAAAGAAAGATTAAACCAAGGATTCTTTACATGGTTAAGAGAAATATGTACTCAATATAATATTACTATTCCTTCATTTGATAATATTCAAAGATTAGAAGAGAACTTATATCAGTACAGATGGAACAACCACTGCTAATACTCATCCACCAGAGAAGAGTATAATACTGAAAGCAGCCATCCCAGTTAAGGATGAGCCAGCACAACCACAATCACTATATGATATTATTGCCACTCCATATAAAATCTTACCTAAGGAAATTGGTAAGAAGCAGGAATTAATTCCTCATATTGTAGAACAGAATAATTATACTAATTTATATATGCAATCTCTAGGTAAACAAGCAGAAAGAATAGAAAGACTTGTTTCTACAAAACAATCTTCTGCTACATCTATACCAAAGGCAGTTTTGTTCAAACTACCTCCAGAATTAAATAAAAATAAATTCCATATTGGAGATAATAATAAATCCTTAATGGATCAATTTATATCAAAATTATCTCAGCTAGATATTAAAGGAATACCTTCTCCCAAAATAGATATTCCTACTCCAACTATTATTAGTTCATTTCCTGAGTCTTCTGATAAAGGAAAAGCAAAATTACCTGAGCATGAAACAATGATACTCCAGGAAGAACCCATTATAGAAGATACTATCCAAAATCAAGAAAATGCATTTATGGATTCTACTCCCATAAATCTCAATAGGATAGCTTATGGAAAAAATTGGAAACCAATAACAGCTTTACCATATCACAAGAGACCTACACCTGTTGATATACAAATGGAAGAAGATGCTATACAATAGGCAGTATCATACTCAGGTAGATCCATAATAAACTGGCAAATAGATGGATTATAAGAATTAAAAATATTAGATGTTATGCGACATATGACAATGCATGCCTCTGCAAATAAAATGGCAGGCAACCCTAATCAAGAGGTTGCAAAAGCAATAGTTAATGGATTTACTGGCTGGTTACGAGGTTGGTGGGATTTCTATGTAGATGATAAAACTAAAAATAGAATCCTCACAAATACTAGACAATGGACCGTCAGAAATGAACAAAACCAAGAAATAATTTATACAGAGAATGATGCTGTCAACACTCTAATATATACCATTACTTTACACTTTGTAGGCAGTACATTATTATTAACAGCAAGATCAGACGATCTGCTATCCAATTTACGTTGTCCTACCCTATCTCATTATAAATGGTATAAAGATGTATTTTTCTCAAGATTACTAATAAGGGAAGATTGTCAGCTAGACCATTGGAAAGAGAAATTTATAGCTGGTCTACCATATTTATTCACAGAAAAAGTCAAAGAAAGACTGCGAAAGAAACATAATGGAATCATTATATACTCAGCTTATACACTTGGAGAATTAACAGCAGAAATATGTGCTGAGGGATTAGCCTTATGCACAGATATGAAACTCAAAAGGCAATTAGATAAACAAAAAATCACTAAGCGTAAAGAACTTGGTGA
The DNA here is from genome assembly GCF_054954075.1 of Amborella trichopoda. NCBI lineage: Eukaryota > Viridiplantae > Streptophyta > Magnoliopsida > Amborellales > Amborellaceae > Amborella > Amborella trichopoda. The sequence goes on from NC_142336.1 coordinate 10,728,679, forward strand.
CTTTTGCGAACAATTCGACTATTATCTTGATAAGAAAAATATGCTTGACAATTTATATAAGAAAAAGAGAAAATATAAAAAGGAGAAATATAAATCTAAAAATAAAAATAAGAAAAAATATTATAAAAAATCTAAAAGAAAACTAATGGATAAATTTTCCCCCAATACAAAGGGAAAAAAAAAACTACCAGTATGTTATAAGTGTGGTAAAGTAGGACATTATAAACATCAATGTAAATTAAAAAAGAAAATAGAATCATTATATTTAGATGAAACAATAAAATCAAAATTATATAATATAATCAATTATGACTCTTCGTCCTCTACTTCTACTAATTCTCATAAAGATCAAATGTAAGATGATGATCTTATGTGAATAGACTCTTCTGGTTCCACTAATGTTTCAAATACAGACTCATCCAGTTCAGATAATGCTTATAGTTGCCCCATACCAACACATAATGTACAGACACTCACTCAAGAAGATAATTTCATCTTAGACATTATTGACAAAATTAGTAATCCAGATGAAAAAAGAGCTGTCATTACCCAAAAAATAAAGCAAAATCACTTCCAATAAATAAATCTCCTGATGAGAATAATTTTGCTTCAATAATGAAAAGAGTAAGTGAACAACACACTTCTCAAAAAGAACCCACAATTTCAGATCTCAAAAAAGAAATTAAAGAAATAAAAACTGAAATAGTTCAATTAAAAAATAGGATTAAATCCTCAGAATTACAACAACTATCTCAACAAGATTCAGAAACAGATGAAATAGAATTCGATCAAATGATGACATATGAACCAAATCCATCATCAGATATTCCTGAATCTTCAGAAGCTAAACCACAAATAGTAACTATTCCTTCTGTCAACTTAATAGACAAAATAGTAATACAAAAATGGTTTGTCCAAGTTAAGATTATTGTTGCAAAAGATTATAGCTTTGAAACTTCAGCTCTAATTGATTCTGGAGCTGACCTGAATTGTATCAATGAAGGACTTGTATTTTCAAAATACTTTGATAAAACCACTCAAATATTAAATACAGCAAATGGAAGTAGATTATTTATTAAATACAAATTATCTAATGCTTCCGTTGGTAACAACTATCAATGTATTGATACAGCATTCATTATGGTAAAAGGAATAAGCCAAGCTGTAATCCTTGGAGTCTCATTCCTTACTTTACTATATCCTTTAACCATAGATGAAACAGGAATATCTTCAACCATTCAGAATATTCCAATACATTTTAATTTTATACAAAAACCAAAAGTAAAAGAATTAAATAGTGTTAAAAGTCAATTACAAAATAAAGAAAGATTTCTTTATACTTTAAAGCAAGAAATTAAATATAAGTCTATTGAAGGACAAATACAAACTCCTTCGATTCAACCAAAAATCCAATCAATACAACATCATATAGAAACTTCAATATGCAGTGAACACCCTAATGCTTTTTGGGAAAGGAAAAAACATACGATTACTTTACCATAGGAACAAGAATTTGATGAAAAACAAATACCTACAAAAGCTAGACCAATACAGATGAATATTATCTTATTAGATATGTGTCGCAAAGAGATTACTGGTCTCCAAAATAAAAAGCTCATAAGACCAAGCTCCTCACTTTGGAGCTGTGCAGCCTTTTATGTAAATAAAAATGCTGAAAAATAACGAGGAGTCCCTCGATTTGTCATTAATTATAAACCTTTAAATAAAGTTTTAAAATGGATTAGATACCTTATTCCTAATAAAAAAGATTTACTTGATAAAGTCGCTTAAGCTAATATCTTTTCAAAATTTGATATGAAATCTGGATATTGGCAAATACAAATCCAAGAAAAAGATAAATATAAAACAGCATTTAATGTCCCATTTGGACAATATGAATGGAACGTTATGCCATTTGGATTAAAGAACACTCCATCAGAATTCCAAAAAATAATGAATGATGTGTTTAATGCCTATCATCATTTCATGATTGTTTATATTGATGATGTTTTAATATTCTCTGAATCTATAGATCAACATATTAAACACATTAATACTTTTATACATGCTATCCAAAATGTTGGATTAGTTGTTTCAGCTAAAAAGATAACCTTATTTAAAACTAATATTAGATTCCTAGGTCATATGATCTACCATGGAACCATTATTCCTATAGATAGATCAATACAATTTGCTGATAAGTTCCCTGATCAAATACTTGATAAAAAGGAACTTCAAAGGTTCTTAGGATATTTAAATTATGTTAGTGATTTCTATCATAACCTTGCCTTAGATTTTAAACCTTTATATGATAAACTCAAAAAGAATCCTCCACCATGGACAAATATCCATACTCAAGCAGTACAGGTAATTAAACGCAAGGTAAAGACTCTAGAATGTATATCCCTTCCTCATCCAACTGCTTTCAAAATTATAGAATGTGATGCTTCTGACAAAGGTTTAAGAGGCATTCTTAAACAAAAAATTGATTCTCAAGAACAATTACTTCGTTAAACGTCAAAAGCTTGAAATCCCACTCAACTCAATTATTCCATGGTCAAGAAAGAACTCTTAGCCATAGTTCATTGTGTTTCTAAATTCCAAAGTGATATTTTAAATCGACATTTCTTAATACGCACTGACTGCAAAGCAGCCAAAGATATTTTGCAAAAAGATGTTCAAAATTTGGTTTCAAAACAAATATTTGCTCGATGGCAGACTATTTTGTCTGCCTTTGATTTTTCCATCGAACACCTTCCCGGGTCTTCCAATTCTCTTCCTAATTTTTTAACCCGTGAATTTTTGCAAGGGGGCAACACTGACTCCAACGACGATTCACCATTATCCCTTGCTTTACAGCTGTTCGAGGAGAATAAGAACAATACTAATATTTTACTATCACCTTTATCAAATCCAATGGGTTCTCGAGGCACTTCTCGCCGAGATAAACAACCCATGAGAAATATAATTCCATATGAAGGGGAACCCTCGCCTTTGGCAATACGTTCACCTTCACACTCACCCATTCATCAAATCACCTATCCAGAAGCACATGCTTCTAATCCTATATATTCACCAGCCCAATCCAAGTCTGCCTCCATACCGAATACACCTAGATCTGCATATATCGAAAGAGCCTATCTTATGGATATTACCATAGATGAACAACATATCCATACAGATCCCATCAAACTTGCACCATTATATTTATTGAACCATCTCAACCCTACCAATGAGGTAAAAACCAGAGAATATTATGAAGCCATACTCATGGAAACAGGGTCCATCTCTGTAGTCCATTATTATCAACAGAATACCAGAATAATTGCTTATTCCAAAGTTCAAATAAAAAAGTTACTTTCCTATGACGAGTGGAGTTGCAATCCCGCCCAGAGAAAGAAATTGCACAACCCAGATTTCTCGTATAAATATTATAAATATGTCGAATACATAAAAGCCTAGCATAAATTCTTTTATTATCAAAATCCAAATAACACACACAGCTAGTACCTTCAATTCCGGCTACCTGTTTTCGAAAGATTCCCCACATGGTTTCAAAATTGGTTCTTGGTGTGGGGATCAACATCTTTGGTTTTACCTTCTGCTTTCAAAACCATGCAGGAACAATTTGTGCAATACAATAATAGTGACAATACAATTGACACTCACCTATATTTCATGGCATTATATCAAATCCCATGGATCATGAAATGGGAGTATACTATCTCAGTCAATAATACAGCCGATTATACATATATTCCTTGATTGGGGAAAACCATCTCTGTAAAATGGTGGGACATTTTCAAAATGGATCTCACTACCACCACACCAAAAATAATACCCCAACAGACACCTAAATACCAGCAAAGCCCAAATACAGCCAATACCTCTTTTGACTTTCCAACCTACTTAAGAAATATGTTGCAAACCAATCCCAATGCATCCAAGGAAGAACTAGAAAAACAAATGAAAGAGATTTTTGCTGAGGCTGAAAGAAAACCAGTATCTTCCGAAGAAACTGTACAGTCCTCCCCACTTCACACCAATAGATACCTTCAATTGAGTGAACCTGATCCAGAAGAAGAGACAGATCCAGAAGAAGACGATTCAGACGAATTCAGTCAACGATCGTGAACAGAAAAAGTCTCTACCAACAACAGCAATACCAATAATCCAATAATCCAAAAGACGAACAGTCTCCACCGACAAAGATCCATAAGAGACAAAGGCCAGCCGACAGAAAACAACAAAAGACTGTTTCAAGATTCGCAGCACTGTACCCACTATCATATACGACAAGAAGACACCATAGCCACGTCTCCGACAAGAAGCACTGTACCAAGATGCGCTTACTGTAGCCACTTGGGAAACAAACAAATAGACCACTGTACATAATGCTTTTCTGTTTTGTCTTTTCTCTTTTCTTTTGTCTCTTTCCTTTTTGCTGAACCACTTTTTACTTCACGACAAAGGAATTCCTTCTTTATTTTGATTCCCTTCCTTTTGACGTGTCACCTTGTTTCGTCTCCAAGCAACCTCCTTCGCCTATAAAACGGGAAGACCTCTTCTCATTTCATCAAGGTCGAACTCAGCAACCTCAACCATCCTCTTTGCTGCCTTCTCTCTCTGAGACTCTTCTACCCTTCTCTGAACTCTCTCTCTCTGAGACTTCTCTCTCTGAGTTCTCTCTCTCTTTGAGAGTTCTCTCTCTGAAATCTCTCTCTAAGTCTATTCTACCTCTCTTCTGAGTTCGTAATATTGCATCAAACATCAGAGCTATCCTGACCTTCATAGCTCATCATATTCTAAGCATATGATCAGGTTTTATCCTTCACCTTTCTTTCTATATCCATTATGTGTGACTGCAATCTAAAATCTCTCCCTTCATACTGTCCACAACACTGGAAACTGTTTTCCAGTTATTGTATTTGTACACAGTAAGTTTCAGATTTCTATATTGTCTTTTCTTTTCTTTAAAAGTTTGTAATAGTTCAGTTGCTCTATTGTTGTAAACATTATACATTTGCTATAAAAAGTTGTTCTATCAGTTTATATCATGCTGTGCATAAAATGCAGTTTAAAATTTTATTCAGTATAAAGATTGGCGAGTTATCTTATGCTCAATGGTTTGTAATTGATATCTCTATTATCCCTTTATTTTGCATACTCCTTTTTATCCTTAACTATTACAAAATCCTACAAGAATTTGTTAACATCTTATTTACATATTTATTTCAGCCTAAATCAGTCTGGCTACAAACATATGTTTGCTACAAACACATGTTATATACTTCTGATAACGTCATCTTCTAAATTGA